>NC_059259.1:1406831-1461831 GCF_017591435.1 Portunus trituberculatus
ACATATCTAAGCAAGATTAATAAGTTCATTGGAAATTATAAACATAAACAGTTATCAAAACAACAGGCCTAGATTTTAGAATGGAAGCTGTTACAAATATAGCAGAAGCAGGCAAGCATAAGCAAACAAATATCATGCAGGTTTATACTGATTTGTACAGGTCTCAACCAAATCAAGTATACTACGATCCACATGTTATACACCAGTACTTACCCGTCATGATCTTTAGGCAAGCGATGAAAGACCAAGTGTGGGTGGGTGCCCTTTGTCCTGCGACAAATAACACATGGATGCCCCACTCTTGAGAACATGAGGCGTGTAGCCTGTCACTGCTGTGGGCTTACTTGTTTGAGTGTTGACACATGTAAACATGCAGACGGATCAACGGTGCTGATCTTGATCTTAAGCTGCAACAGCAGCACCATCGCGTGAGTGAACCGCAAACAAGAAGAGTTGCCAGTTTGCTTAGGCTACACGGTAAATTGACGCTTTTCAGTCTTGTTTATTCATATAGTCTTTGATTCCACTTTCTACTGCTACACCGGCAACCAGCACTTCACCTTCTCATGCGCGCGCGCCACCACACACTCCTCCTATACACACGTCACATTCATTCCACAACCACACAGCTCACACAGCACCATTCCCATTACATCAGTTAGAGCAATCATCTAAGCACCCTAACCAACGCTCATTAACGCCTTTTTCATGTTGTACAGTGGAGACATGCGAAACAGCGGTGAACTGTAGCTGGCGGCTATCCACCCTGCCGCCCAGACTAGGATGATTCATCGCTCGCTCTCGTCTTACACAAACGCTCGCACACCCACAGAGACACGTACATACAACACACAACTACATTTCGTCACATTATCCCCTCCCCCATTAAAACGTGACGTCCCGTAATGTTCCTCACTTAGCAGTTACAATGAAATTAAATAACACATTTCTTCAAAATGAATAAATACTTTTGCGCCTTTCCAAAACACACATTGGCGCACATAATCTACTTTACATCAAAATCCAATGACAGTCAGTTAATCACGCTGTTGGCTTCCTCTTCCTGGAAGCCTACCAGACCTCTGTTCTCTTTCTTCATTTCCTTCACCTTCCTCCTTTTCAGTTTCACTGGGTGTTGCACCTTCCTCACTCTCACCAGTGTCACTATCACTGTCACTACTAGAACCGCAGTCACCTTCATCGCTGTTAGCTGTTGTCACTCGACACAACATCACTACACACGCCCCAGGTAAACTCTCCCTCGCCTGGGTGCTTCCACAGTCTATCTACATGCACAATTTTGCTTGTCCGTTTTTTATGAGGAATTTCTAGTCTGTAGTTCACTGCGGATATCACTTTTCCTACGTTGTAAGGTCCTTCCCAGTCAGGCTGGAATTTTGGTGACTTGCCAAGCAGGCTATATAACCAGGCTAGGTCGCCTGGTTGATACTCAGCATTCCTCGCGCGGCCTAGGTAACACCTCCACATCGCTTGGCTACCTTCAGGTGTGTCCTCGCCCAGCGGTAAGCCTCTTCTAGTCACTGCTGTACGGTCGTAACAGTCGCTGTCGTCGTTTGGGAGTTCTGCCCCTGGAGGACGGCCTGTGAAGAGATCAATTGGTAGGCTAATTTCCCTGCCGAACATTAGCTTTGCTCGTGGGAATCCAGTGGCCTCATGTTCGGCAGAACGGTTGGTTATGAACACATAAGGCATCCATACTTCCCAGTCGTGTTGGTCGTCATGACAATATTTGGCCAGCTGGTGAACTATCTTCACCATCCCGTCACTCTGTGGTCTAAGAGGGGGAGATGCTGGTCTTATTGATGCCAAGCAGACTACAGCACTCACGGAAGACCCGCGACTTGAACTCTCTTCCCTGGTCAGAGTGTAATTGGTCTGGTACTCCATAGCGCGTAAACACCTCCTCCACGAGGAACTGAGCTACGGTCTCTGCCTCGTGGTCAGGTAGCGAGCATACTTCCGGCTACTTCGTAAGGTTATCCATAACGATGCACATATACTTGTTCCCCCTTTCTGTGCACTGAAAAGGACCAGCTATATCCACCGCCATGTGTTCCATCGGGGTCCGGATGTGATACGGGGGGCTGCGTTCCGTTAGAGGTTAGCACGCTGTCCCCCCCGCAACCCCCAACGGAACGCAAGGGAACGGGTATAGCCATACGGGTATTGTTGACAAGATGGCCGTCCAAGCTGCTCTCCTCATCCTCGCTCAAGAGCTCGCAGAAGACCCTCTGTTGGACGTTGCAGAGCTCCTCGTAGCACGAGAGGAAATATTGCTCAGGCAAGAGGAAGAGGGAGAAGAGAGGCTGCCAAGGCAAGGAGAAGAGGGAGAGGATAGGCCGCCAAGTCCTGTGACGGTCAAGGACTATGCAGAGACGGGGAAGACTTCAAGAAACACTTTCGTATGCAAAGGGAAACTGTTGAAGTAAGTAGTGAAGGACATGGATTACTTGGTTAATTGATTTGTGGAAAGGGTGAGGCAGTGATAGACGGCAACTTTGAAGAACAGATCGTGTTTTGGGCATAAACGATCCTATATATTGCATAAACTAAGAAATCTATTAGTATAGATGTGGTCTTTTCATCAAAAGAAACAGAAATAGTAGATCTTAAATACTATTTCCAAGCCTTGCCGTAATTAACAACTGCCTCCCCCTACAATGCATAGAGAGAAATTGGCTGGGCCCACACAAATTGCAGTTCCAGGCGATACACTATTGGTGGTTTTTAATATTATGAATGTTTACATATTATTATTAGCACTTCTAACCTCATATTAGCCATTTGGAAATAATTTCCAAAATGAACTCCACACCAACCTCTCTGACTCAACCTAACACAGTTCAAGAAATCATTTTCAGCTTGACAAAGTCATAAATATTACTAATAATGAGATGTTAGTAACCATGATTATAAATAACACACATAGTGTATTGGCAGAAACTGCAATAAAACCCGGGGGCCCCCCTGTCTTCACCAGGCACTAGAGTTCCTTTATAAAACAATGTAATAAGTATAACACCAGTTTGAGTATTACACAAAATCATTAACTAAATATGTGTGAGGCTCTAGCTGTCAGTGTTTTGCTTTATGTAAGAAGATGCTGGATTGTCAGTGGTCATTGCAAGAATGCCCATTAGCTTCCTTGAATTATGCACATAATGTTATGCTAGCACACACCATTGTCTGTATGCCACCATTTTTGCCTATGAAGATTAACCTTACCTAACCCGAAGCATTTCATACTTAAAACTTAGCCTAGCCTATTATAGACAAAACTGACTTTACTTCAAAGTTAAATTTTTCTACCTTCCTTATCAATCACAAGACTCAGAGTGATGGGCATCGCATGTAAGCATTTATTCGCATCAGGATGCATTTCACTGAAATATTACACATTTTTTAATTAGGTTCATAATATGTACTAATCAATATATGCTTCCTATGCATCACAAATCACTACTTTTCATATTGCCAATATCACAAAGTAGGAATTAATTTGTGAAAAAATATCAAAATCAAAATCAACTATTCTTCAAAGGTATCAGAGCTCTCATGCACCAGGCTCATAATGGAGAATAACTAGGTCAAAAATGTAATTTCATAATACTAGCAGTACTTAGAAATGTTGTCCCTGGCAATGTTCCTGATAACATCTAATAGGTATTTTCATGTCCACATGACTCTTGAATTCTTGAACTAAATGGTGGTAAAGCATGTGGTGTGTTATCGGCTCATTGTGGTGCCATGTTCCATTTGGACACAGACATATTTTCTGGAATTATAGATTAACTGCAATTTTAACTCGACAGGAAGTCTGCCGTCTGCTTGCCCCACACCTGCCTGCCAAGATCATTCCTGTATCCAAGAAGGTGTTGGTTACGCTGTGGCTGCTGGGGAACATGGAGTCATTCCGAGGGGTTGCTGATCGGTTTGACCTTGGCAAATCGTCTCTTCACCGTGTTCTTTTCCAAGTCTGCAATGCACTGAAAGCCATAAGAGGTACTGTCATTGCATGGCCAACACGAGATAAGCTTCCACAACTGGCTGATGACTTCTTTAGAAGGACAAATATGCCTGGAGTAATAGGAACCTCACATCCCTATCCCAGGGCCGTCACATGAAAGACAGGCATACATAAATAGGAAAGGTTTTCCTAGCATTCAGTTGCAGGCTGTTTGTGATGCCAAACTTAGGTTCATTAACATTCTGACAGGTTGGCCTGGTTCTGTGCATGATGCCAGAGTGTTTAGAAATAGCCCACTATGCACTCTGTTGGAAAATGGTAATTTCCTGAAGATTATCATTTATTAGGAGATTCAGCCTATACTCTGCAGCCTTACATGCTAGTTCCATATAGAGACAATGGACACTTGCTTCCATGGCAGGTTAATTTTAATCATATCCACTCCACTTCAAGAGTTGTCATCGAGAGGGCATTTGGACTTCTGAAATCAAAATTTAGGCGGCTACAGAAGTTAGAGATGATTGATTTAGAAAGAATCCCTTTAGTAATATCTGGTGCCTGTGTGATGCATAATATAATTTTAATGAAGGAAAACTTAAACCTAGATTTAGAGATTCAGCAGGACTTAGAAGTAATTGGACATGATGTTGGAGGTGATAATGTTGCAGCACGACAAGCACATGCTGCGGCAGTTCAGAAAAGGGATGAGATAGCCACTGGCTTGGCCATGCACATGTAAATAGATAATTTGTAATCATGTTAAGTCAAAGTACAAGTTTAAATCATTTACCCTTATTGTAAAATATTTTCATCTAACCCGTTCAGCACGAACAAAGAAGAGCGGATTTTCAGTTTGATAGTTTAAAGAACAGGGCAAGCTTGAAATACCCTCTGCCTTTGACAAATAGCTTAAAATACATTCTTTTCATAGACCAGTAAGCTTAAGATAACCTTTCATTTGTCCCAGCAAGCTTAAAATACTCATGTTCTGCCTCAAGTCATGCCGTGCTGAGAGGGTTTAAGTTAATATTTAGTAAAATATTTAAATTTGTTAAAATCATGTATGGAACAGTAGTGGGGTTTGAATAAATGCCCCGCAAACTACCACCACCGTGGCAGAATGCGGCGCCTCAACCCGCATGACCACTAAGGACACTTTTCACCCAGAAGTAATCAGAGTACAGTGGGATTATAGTAAGACAGATGTATGAAAGTATAAATATATATTAATACAAGTACAAAACAATGATAACTTATACAAAAAAGTTTC
This sequence comes from Portunus trituberculatus, assembly GCF_017591435.1. NCBI lineage: Eukaryota > Metazoa > Arthropoda > Malacostraca > Decapoda > Portunidae > Portunus > Portunus trituberculatus. The sequence goes on from NC_059259.1 coordinate 1,412,090, forward strand.
TTTATAAAAATACAAAACATAAAAAAAAAAACTTTTAATTACCTGCCCAGTTTATCAGAGTGGAATCAACATACTAATACACACAATGAGTAGAAGTATTAGTTTTAATTACCTGCCCAGTTTATCACAGTGGAATCAACTTTCTAATACACACAATGAATAGAAGGAACAATGAGATTGACAGGCTGCAAGAGGCCACAAAAAAAAAAAAAAAAATTACTTTCCTCAAAAAATAAGAAAAAAAATCATTTCTGATTGGTTGTTGAGTATCTGTTGTAAAAGTAACATGAATTGTCTTTGTGTTTCCTGTTGTTGGTCGTGTTATTGTGCTTGGAGGTGTAATTGTTCTTGGTGTTGTTGTTGTTGTAGTATTTGTTGTGTAAAGGTATGTAATGTGTCAGTCCGCTCTCTTGCAGCCTGCCTCAGCCTCTCCATCTTTTCTGGAATCACCCTGGAGGTTGCTCCCTCAGACCTCTTCCTCTTCCCCTCTCGAGTGGATGAATGAGGTGGCACCATAGAGGGTGTTGAAAAAGGGGAAGGCGATTGAGTAGTAGGGGGAAGTGCTTGTCCAACAGGAGATAGTGGTTGAGAGGTTGAAGGGATTGGAAGGAAGGAAGAAGTTGGCTATGAAGCAGGAGAGATAGGCTGTGAAGCAGGAGAGAATGGCTGTGAAGCAGGAGAGAGTGATTGTGAAGCAGGAGAGGGTGTCTGTGAAGCGGGGGAGGGAGGCTGTAAAGCAGGAGAGGGAGGCTGTGGGAGAAAAGGAGACAGTGAAGCAGGGGAGGAGTGCTGTGAAATATGAAAAATAGGTGGCTGAAAGGCAGACGAGGGTGATTGAGTAAAATGAGGCAAATGGAATGACGACCATGAAAAGGAAAGGGGAGAGGAACAGGTAACTGTCAGTGGTGTGGCCATGCTTCCAGTAGCTGGAGATGGTGAAGGGTGTTTAGTTGAAGCACCACTAGCAGCTGGTGAAGAAGAGACAGTTGGTTGCTGAGAGGCAGGGGAGGCTAGAGGTGGTGGAGGTTGTGGGGCAGTGTTTGGCTGTGGCCTTCCTGTAGCAGCTGAGGAGCCACTGGCAACTGCTGATGTTGCCGGTATTGTGAAATAAAAATGCATTAAAGTTTAACTCACAAAAATATTGCAGGAAAAAAGGATTGAAAAGAAAGTGGCTATATATACTAAATGAGATGTTGCTGAGCCAGGCTCGCCCGTCCACTGTACCTAAATAGTCATCTTCAAGCTTCTACAGTGGAACTGTACAGGCCTTCGCGCCTCGTGGGGGAACTCCGAGCTTTATTGTCGGAGTTCTCTCCAGCCTGTGTAGCTTTACAAGAGACTATGCTAGGTGATAGTACTTATTCTAGTCCTCCTGCCTATCGTGCCTTTTTCAGCACTCCTTTCCCTGACCAGGTCCACCACGGTGGCACAGCTATCCTTGTCCGTCAAGACATACCTGTTGTCCCTTTGCAACTCAACTCTCCCCTTCAGGTGGTTGCTGTTAAAGTTTTTATGGGACGATCCTACACTATTTGCAGTTTATATCTCACTCCTCAGGTTTCTGTCTCCAGGGGTGAGCTTGACGGCCTGGTGCGTCAGCTGACTCCGCCTTTCCTTTTATTGGGAAATTTTAATGGGCGTCACCCATTGTGGGATGAAGGTGCTAGTAATCCTCGAGGGGTTTTAATCAGTTTTTTTTATTGAGGATGAGGGATTGGAGGTTTTAAATTCTGGGGATGTTACAGATTTCCATAGGCCTACTGGGACTTTTACAGCTATCGATTTTTCTCTGTGTACATCTAATTCTTTCCTTGATTTTAATTTGCGGGGCCTACCGGATTTACACGGTAGTGACCACTTTCCGATTTTATTACAATCTGTGAACTCTGTGCCACAGTCCCGGCCCCCACGCTGGGTTTTAGACAAGGCAGATTGGCGTCAATTCACAGACCTTAGCTCTTTTATCTGTCCGCTGGCTGACTTTTCTACTTGTGCTGAGGCTGTTCATTATTTTACCGATTTTTATTTCTTTAGCGCTTCAGACAATCCTTAAGACGTCAGGTCGCTTTACTAAGCGTCCCGTTCCTTGGTGGAACGCAGCATGCACTGCAGCGGTGAAAGATAACGGGCAGCTTTCTCTCGTCTCCAGCGACATCGTGGGGACCCGCAGTGCCAGGAAGCTTTTCGGCGCTGCCGAGCTCGGGCCCGCCGCGTTTTGAAAGTGGCACAAAGAGCCTCGTAGAAAGCCTATGTCTCTTCCATAAACGTCCGCACCCCTCTTACGGATGTTTTCAACAAAGTCCGCCGAATTGCTGGGAAGTATTCTGCTCCTTCCCTACCAATTTTGTTGTGTTCTGGCCAAACAGTGGCAGACCCTAGGAAGTTCGCCGATCTCTTCGCGGAGCACTTTGCCAGTGTTTCCCAGAGGCATCCTGCAGCTCCGGGCGCACGTCACCGCCAGAGAATGGAATCTCTCGGCATAAACTTTTCTTCCGCTGGAGGGGAGTCTTATAATGTCCCTTTCTCTGCTTCCGAGTTGCGGACTGCTTTGTCCCAGTGTCACGACTCTTCTCCTGGGCCAGATGATATACCTTATGCCTTCTTGCGCCACATGTCTGACACTGCTTTTAACTTTTTTTAAATCTTTATAATATGATTTGGCATACCGGTGACTTTCCATCTTCTTGGGCTGTGGCAGTGGTTCTCCCATTTCCGAAGCCTGGGAAAGATAATCTCCAGGCTACGAACTACCGTCCTATATCTTTGACATCCTGCATTTGTAAAGTGTTAGAAAAGATGGTAAATGTAAGACTCATGTGGTACTTGGAGAGGGGAAGTACTTGTCATCGGTACAGTACGGCTTCCGAAAGATGAGGTCTACTACTGATGCTCTTTTATCCCTAGAGTCTTCCATTTGTGAGGCCTTCGCTAATCACCACCATCAAGTAACAGTCTTTTTGACCTGGAGAAGGCCTACGACACGGCTTGGTGTCATGGCATTTTACAGTCTTTGTTTAATTTTGGCCTTCGTGGCCACCTTCCTATTTTATCCAGCAGTTTTTATCCAGACGTTTTTACGGGTTCGAGTGGGAGTGTTCTCTCTGAGGCTACTGCTCTAAATGACGGTGTCCCACAGGAAGTATTCTTAGTGTTACATTACTCGCAGTCGCCATAAATGGTGTGATTGATACTCTCCCAGATGGCATTCACAGCTCCTTATATGTTGATGATTTATGTATTTATTTTGCTGCTGCTAGGATGTCACTGATTGAGCGCAAGCTCCAACTGGCGATCAATAGGGTGTCCAGTTGGGCCAACATGAACGGTTTTCGATTCTCCACCTCGAAGACCGTAGCTATGCATTTTTGTCGCAACCGTGGTGTCCATCCAGACCCTGATTTATACCTCGCCAATAGACGCCTCTCATGCGTGGAGGCGACTCGATATCTTGGCCTTTTATTTGACAACCGTCTCACCTGGGTTCCCCATTTCCGTTCTCTTAAGGCGTCTTGTCGGCAGGCATTATCCCTTCTTCGTGTTTTAAGTCACACCTCTTGGGGTGCGGACAGGGACACGTTGCTGTTGCTTCACCGTACACTCATACTTCCGAAGCTGGAATACGGCTGTGAGATCTACTCATCCGCAACGGATGCACGACTACGCACGCTTGACCCCGTACATCATGCTGGGGTCCGCTTGGCTACGGGTGCATTTCGGACATCTCCAATACCTAGCCTTCTAGTGGATGCTGGTTTCTGGCCGCTCGACCTCCGGCGCCAGTCTTCGATGCTCCGGTGTTGGTTTCGCACCCACCGTCTTCCTGATTCTGTCCCTGTGTGTCAATGTTGCGGGACTCGCGCTCGCAGGCGTATGTCACTCGACCGAGTCTCCCTAAACCTTTTGGCCTACGAGTTGCAAATCTCATGGCAGAGTTATCTATCGACCCCACTCCTGTGTACTCTTTCCGGCTCCCCGAGTTGGTTATTGGCAGCTTCCTGTTACCTCATTATGCCCTCCTGCCATGGATGGCAAGAAGGATTTTCTGCCAGCTCTGTCCACACACGGTTTTTAGAACACTTTTTATGCATTCTGATGATATCCCTGTTTTTACTGATGGTTCCAAATCCGACGCAGGCGTTGGGTTTAGTGTGGTTTTCCTCTTTTATCGGTCTGGCAGCCTTCCTTCAGTGGCATCCGTCTTACTGCGGAGCTGTCTGCCATAGTCCTAGCTTTACAGATTATTTTTACTCTACCGGTTTCGTCTTTTACAATTTTTAGTGACTGTCGCAGTGCTCTTACTTCTCTCTCTTGCCCTTTATCATTTAACCCTTTGGTTTTATCAGCCCTGGAGTGGCTATATCTTATACACAACGAGGATATCGTGTTGGGTTCTGTTGGGTCCCTGGTCACGTTGGTGTTCCAGGAATGAACACGCAGATCGCCTCGCTAAAGAGGCAGCAAGTCGCGCTCCATCTCCTGCCCTGTTCCGTTTCGAGATGTATTTCACACTATTCGTGTGGCGGTTGCAGCAATTTGGCAGAGGAGATGGCTAACGGGGTCGCAACCTCGAAAATGGGAGAGATCACTACTTCCACTATCCATCAGTGGACATACTCCCATGTCCAGGATCGCTGTGCACAGACTTTATTGGCGCGACTTCGCATAGGTCACACGTACCTTACACAAAGGTACCTGATGACCAGGGACCCACAACCTTATTGTGATGACTGCTTGGTGCCGCTCACTGTACGGCACCTTCTTGTAGAGTGCCCTAGTTTGATTGAGTTACGACACCGCTTCCTCTACCGCTGTCGCGGTAGAGATAGCGATGTCTATTATATCTCAAAGGTCCTTGGACCAGAGTGTCTGGCCCAAGGCCATGACGTTTTTTAGGTTTTTTGTGAGAAGCTGGGCTTCTCCCAAAGCTTTGAATTTTATTCTTATTTTATTTTGCATTTTAATATTTTATTTCGTTTTATGTTTTTAACTGTTTTTATATAGTTTTTATAACTACTCTGCCATTTTAAATTATTGAAGCGGCGCTACATGACCTTAGCCGTTGCGGCGCCTTATATATGAAATCCAATCCAATCCAATCGAGTTACGACACTGCTACCTCTACCGGTGTCGCGGTAGAGATAGCGGTGTCTACAATATCTCACAGGTGCTTGGACCAGCATGTCTGGTCCCAGGCCATGATGTTTACAAGTACCTGGGAGAAGCTGGGCTTCTCCCCAATGTGTGAATTTTATTTCCTTTTATTATACGTGTTTTTAATGTTTTATTTAATTTTAATGTAGTTTTAGTATTTCTAGAGACCTTTGATTTTATTGTTTTTAACTGATTTTAGTTTTCATAAACTACAGTATAAATAAAATATCGTAGCGGCGCCATATGACCGTTCATGTTGCGGCGCCTAAAATTAAAATCCAATCCAATGTTGCTGAGCCACTATTTGATAGAGACATATATGAACTAGAGCAGTGAAATGTCCAATTACTCTGTGCTTTCCATAATGAATGCAAGGCTCAACAAACAGCACATGAAGCAACTTTTGGAATTTTTTTCCCTCTCCAGTGAACGGACACAGTACATGATAAAAATGAGGATGTCTGATTTTAACTTACACAAGACTAGGTACTACTCGTGGAGAGACATGTAAAGAGAAAAAGAAATCAAAGAATAACACTTGTGAAGAAAACAAAGAATGGTACTTCAAAAACATTGCAGTCAACTTATGAAATCCTTTCACATATCACATTTGTTGAGAGGGCTTCATCATCACTTGTCTTTCATTGATGTGCAACAAAATTACCTCTTTAATGTTCCTCTAATTTATTATATATTACCTTAATATTAAGCAAGACATTCAACTTGTTGTATGGTTTTTGTAATCTATTTCTACGAAACTGTCTTCAAAATTACTGATCTTCAACTCAAACAAAAAAAAAAAATTCATATTTTTTTTTTTTTTTTTTATGTACCTTGAAGAGAAGACTCCAGTGAAAGGGGTTGAACTGATGGGTCTCCTGCCATGAAGGTATCCATTACATCAAAGAAGTGCTACTGGTCATCAGTGTCTCGCCCACTCAAGTTTGAGTTATCTTTGATCTTGTATCTGAGAAATGAGATCAGTAAAATGAAGAAAAATTGAAGCATTCAATATGAGTACATATTTACATTATTATTATTTTTTTGAGCGGGTGGGGGACTGGCAGGCAGAATATGAGTAAAGTAATGTGTGGGGCATCATGGATGAGGAGATAAGAAAATGTGTGAGTAGGAAATTTACAGGTCAGGGCTGGTGTACACAAAGCAAAAGTTGGTTTCTAAGCGCTGCAGCCCACTAATAGATGTACACAGTAACTTTTAAGCCACTAAAGCAGTGTTTCTTAACCCCAAAGGGGTGCTGAAATCAATTTCAGGGGGTGTTGGGGAAGGTCACATATGTGGCAGTAAAAGGTAAAAGGAATACGTCTGGACAAACGTATTTTTATCACTTATTTGGAAATACAATACGGGTAAACTTTAATCTGATTTTCATGTGTGTTGTACCATAATGATAAAAGAAACACTTATTTGTACGAGCGTTCCACACTTTAATATTAAATCAGCATCATAAGCTTTGTATATTACTAATGTGCACGTTCGGTATGTGTGCTAATGTCTGTCACCAGACGGCAAGACGCCCCCGCTCCCTCGGTACAGGGTGCTGGACTGCTTAGGCCTGACCAAAAGGGGTGCTGAGGTCAAAAGAGGTTAAGAAACATTGTGCTAAAGTAAATTTTCACCTACATTTGCTTTAGGGCGCGCATTTTCTTATCACACATTTCTGTATTCACTGGATATCCTTCTTGGCGCATCCTCTGAGCCACGTCCCTCCACACCTCCACACCTTGCCAAAAAAATCCTGTAAAACAAATACATAACTTAGATAGATGAAAGGGGCATTTCATTCTAATTGGCACTGAAAGCTGTCTAGGTACAATTCAGGAAAAATGCATTTTTGGCACAAAACAAATAGTAATAAGGTCACTAGTCTAACCTACCTTTGGCTATGAACCTATGTGTGCCTAACTCCTAAATGCTTTGGCAGTGCAGCTGCAGCATGGAATCCATAACTGAGAACAACAAAGAGTGTTTTATTTTTAATACTATACTCATACATATACTTCACCATATCCAGTGTATGGGAAATATGTAAACTTTCAGGATTTATACTCTTTTGAAAAGAGTAAGTATACATAAGCTCAAACATGGAATGTAAAATAACATGGGACCAAGCTGTGTCATAGGCTTTCTCCAGGTAAAAAAAATACGGTTACTTCATGGTGTTGATTAGCGAAGACCTCACAAATAGAAGACTCCAGGGATAAAAGAGTATCAGTAGTAGACCTCATTTTTTCGGAACCCATACTGTACCGATGACAAGTACTTCTCCCTCTCCAAGTACCACATGTGTCTTACATTTACCATCATTTCCAACACTTTACAAATGCAGGATGTCAAAGATATAAGATGGCTGGATGGATTTTGATTTTAGGCGCCGCAACATCAACGGTTATATAACGCCGCTATGATATTTTACTTTTTATACTGTTGTTTATAAAATCTAAAAGCAATTAAAATCAAATAAAATTAAAGGTAACTAAAAATACTAAAGCTACAATAAAATTAAATAAAACATTAAAATACATATAATAAAATTAAATAAAATTCACACATTAGGGAGGAGCCCAGCTCCTCTCAGGTGTTTGTAAACGTCATGGCCTGGGGCCAGACATGCTGGTCCAAGCACCTTTGAGAGATAGTAGACACCGCTATTTCTACCGCGACACCGGTAGAGGTAGCGGTGTCGTAACTCGATCAAACTAGGGCACTCTACCAGCAGTTGCCGCACAGTGAGCAGCACCAGGCAGTCATCACAGTAAGGTTGAGGGTCCCTGGTCAACAGGTACCTTTGTGTAAGGTACGTGTGACCTATACACAGTCGCGCCAATAAAGTCTGTGCAAAGCGATCCCGGACATGGGCCCCCCCAGATGGGAACCGCCTTGTCGTGGTGGGGGGGCTTGCGTGCCCCTGTGACTTGGCGAGCTAGGCTAGAGGGGGCTTAGGCCCCTGCTCTGCCCTTTCGAGGGGGAGAGGGCTACCCATGCTAGTACGGTCGCCAGTGAGGGGACAGACTAAATGGTTCCTTTCCGTCGTTTGATTATTTCTAGTCAGGTCAGTCACGGGCAGCCTCAAAAGGCTCGCTCGTCCACTGCACCCAAATAGTCGTCTTCAAGCTTTTACAGTGGAACTGTAGAGGCCTTCGCGCCTCGTGGGGGGAACTCCGAGCTTTGATGTCGGAGTTCTCTCCAGCCTGTGTAGCTCTACAAGAGACTATGATAGGTGATAGTACTTATTCTAGTCCTCCTGGCTATCATGCCTTTTTTAACACTCCTTTCCCTGACCAGGGTCACCACGGTGGCACAGCTATTCTAGTCCGTCAGGATATACCTGTTATCCCGTTACAACTTAACTCTCCCCTTCAGGTGGTTGCTGTTAAGGTCTTTATGGGACGACTGTACACCATCTGCAGTTTATATATCCCTCCTCAGCTTCCTGTCTCCAGGGGTGAGCTTGACGGCCTGGTGCGTCATCTACCTTCGCCATTCCTCTTGTTGGGAGATTTTAACGGCCGTCACACATTGTGGGATAAAGGTGCTAGTAATCCTCGTGGGGTTTTAATCAGTTCTTTTATTTAGGATGAGGGATTGGAGGTTTTGAATTCTGGGGATGTTACACATTTCCATAGTCCTACTGGGACTTTTACGGCTATCGATCTTTCTATTGTACATCTAATTACTCGACTTTAATTGGCGGGTCCTACCAGATTTACACGGTAGTGACCACTTTCCGATTTTATTACAATCTGTGAAATCTGAGGCACAGTCCCGGCCCCCACGCTGGGTTTTGGACAAGGCAGATTGGCCTTGATTCACAGACCTTAGCTCTTTTATCCGTCCGCTGGCTGACTTTTCTACTTGTGCTGAGGCTATTGATTATTTTACCGATTTTTTAATTTCAGTAGCGCTTCAGACAATCCCTAGAACGTCAGGTCGCTTTACTAAGCACCCCGTTCCTTGGTGGAACGCAGCATGCACTGCAGTGGTGAAAGAGAAACGGGCAGCTTTCTCTCGTCTCCGGCGACATCGTGAGGACCCGCAGTGTCTGGAAGCTTTTCGGCGCTGCCGAGCTTGGGCCCGCCGCATTTTGAAAGAGGCACAAAGAGCCTCTTGGAAAGCTTATGTGTCTTCCATTAATGCCCACACTCCTCTTACGGATGTCTTTAACAAAGTCCGGCGAATTGCTGGGAAGTATTCTGCTCCTCCCCCACCAGTTTTGTTGTCTGCTGGGCGAACGGTGGCAGACCCTAGGACTGTCGCCAACCTCTTCGCGTAGCACTTTGCCAATGTTTCCCGGAGGCATCCTGCAGCTCCAGGCGCATGTCACCGCCAGAGAATGGAAACTCTCGGCATAAATTTTTCTTCCACAGTAGGGGAGTCTTATAATGTCCCGTTCTCTGTCTCCGAGTTGCGGACTGCTTTGTCCCAGTGTAATGACTCTTCTCCTGACCCAGATGATATTCCATATGCCTTCCTCCGCCACATGTCTGACAGTGCTTTTAACTTTTTATTAAATCTTTATAATATGATTTGGCATACCGGTGACTTGCCTACTTATTGGGCTGTGGCAGTGGTTCTCCCATTTCCGAAGCCTGGGAAGGATCATATCCAGGCTACGAATTACCGTCCTATATCTTTGACGTCTTGTATTTGTAAAGTGTTAGAAAAAATGGTAAATGTAAGCCTCATGTGGTATTTTGAGAGGGGGAAGTACTTGTCATCGGTACAGTACAGCTTCCGAAAGATGAGGTCTACTACGGATGCTCTTTTATCCCTAGAGTCTTCTATTTGTGAGGCCTTCGCTTATCACCACCACCAGGTTACTGTATTTTTTGACCTGGAGAAGGCCTACGACACAGCTTGGTGTCATGGGATTTTACGTTCCTTGTTTAATTTGGGTCTCCGTGGCCACCTTCCTGTTTTTATCCAGCAGTTTTTATACAGACGTCTTTTACGGGTTCGTGTGGGGAGTGTTCTCTCTGATGCTAAAGCTTTAAATGACGGCGTCCCACAGGGAAGTATTCTTAGTGTTACGCTATTCGCAGTTGCAATAAATGGTGTTATAGATACTCTACCGGATGGCGTTCACAACTCTTTATATGTGGACGACTTGTGCATCTCTTTTGCTGCTGCTAGGATGTCACTGATTGAGCGAAAGCTGCAGCTGGCAATAAATTGGGTGTCCAGTTTGGCCAACATAAACGGTTTTCGATTCTCCAGCTCAAAGACCGTGTCTATGCAATTTTGTCGAAATCGTGGTGTCCATCCAGATCCCGATTTATATTTAGCAAATAGACACATCTCGTGTGTGGAGGCCACTCGATATCTTGGCCTATTTTTGACAGTCGTCTTACTTGGGTTCCACATTTCCGTTCTCTCAAAGTGTCTTGCAGGACGGCACTATCCCTTCCTCGCGTTTTAAGTCACACCTCTTGGGGTGCGGCTTCTTCACCGTACACTTATACTTCCAAAGCTGAAGTATGGCTGAGAGATCTGTTCATCCGCAACGGATGCACGCCTACGCACGCTTGACCCCGTACACCATGCTGGGGTCTGCTTGGCTACGGGTGCATTTCGGACATCTCCAATACTTAGCCTTCTAGTGGATGCTGGTTTCAGGCCGCTCGACCTCTGGCGCCAGTCTTCGATGCTCCGGTGTTGGTTTCGCACCCACCGTCTTCCTGATTCTGTCCCTTGTATGTTAATGTTGCGTTGGGTTCTGTTGGGTCCCTGGTCATGTAGGTGTTCCAGGGAATGAACATGCAGATTGCCTCGCTAAAGAGGCAGCAAGTCGCGCTCCATCTCCTGCCCCTGTTCCGTTTCGAGATGAATTTTCTCTAATTCGTGAGGCAGTTGCAGCAATTTGGCAGAGAAGACGGCTAACTGGGGTCAATAATGGGAGAAATCACTACTTCCTCTATCCCTCACTGGACATACACCCACGTCCGAGACCGCCAAATGACCTTAGCCGTTGCGGCGCCTTATTTTAAAATCCATCCATCCATCCTCAACCTTACTGGGATGACTGCCTGGTGCCACTTACAGTACGGCACTTACTTGTGGAGTGCCTTATTTTAATAGACCTGCGACACCGCTACCTCTATCGGTGCCGCGATGGAGATAGCGGTGTCTATCTTCTATCTGAGGTCCTTGGACCAAGGTGTCTGGCCCTTGGCCATGATGTTTTTTGTTTTTTTGGGGGGAGGCTGGACTTCTCCCCTATTTGTGAATTTTATAATTTTTATTTATGCATTTTGAGGTTTTATTTGGGTTTATCGTTTTGTGTGTGTGTGTTTTAGCAACTTTTAATTGTATTGTTTTTATTTGTTTCTAGTTATTTTATAATTTTTCTTTTAAAAATTGTTTTGTCCTATTTAAATTTTGGTAGCGGCCCCAAATGACCTTGGCTGTTGCGGCGCCTACAGCAAAATCCAATCCAATCCAATCAAAGGCTTAGGCGATCCAGGGGTCAAATGGACATCCACTACATGGGTTACTTTGGTCATGTCCGGGTTATTCCCTTCGCTTCTTACAGATGACTCAACTGAGTCGTTGGACAAAAGGGCAAACATATTAGCCAAACGAACAGGACCACCAGCCCCAACAGAACGACAGGTAGAAGGAGTTGTCTTCGGACCGGCAGACTCTGAAGACTGAGCGGCCGATGAAGCATATAATGTCGCACCAGTACTGTCCTTCTGGCGGTAAAAGAGTTCGCGGCGGGCTTTACCAAGGCTAATGAACTGACTGTTAGCGAGCTGTAGAATATCCTGCTCCAGGCGATACCTCGGGCATTGCCTGGAACGTACCTGGTGAGCATCACGGCAATGGGAACAATAAGCAGCAGTATTACAATGCTCCTCAGAATGTGAGTCTAACGCTGATCAATTACCACATCGAGAAGCTTCCTTGCAGGAGCTCTTGCTATGACCGTATCCATAACACGAGAAACGAAGACAATGGAAGCGAGCGCTGGCTCCCGTGGATGGGGTACCTTGTCCCCATGCGGACCAATCGATTGAAAGTCCCCACATGATGCAGAGTGTTTGTCCACGACAGAGCTGAGACCCCCCCTCCCAAAGCATCCCAGCCTGAACACCCAACCATCCAGCACAGGACGGCCCCTATTGGGCGATCCCTTCAGCGGGTGGCTCCGCTGGTCCACTGGCAGCCTACGTAGGAACCATTTAGTCTAGCCCCTCACCGCCGACCTTACTAGCATGGGTAGCCCCCTCCTTTTCGATAGGGCAGAGCAGGGGCCTAAGCCCCCTCTAGCTTAGCTCGCCAGGTCACAGGGGCACGTAAGCCCCCCCCCACCACGACAAGGCGGTTCCCATCTGAGGGTTTAAAGATATAGGACGATAGTTCGTAGCATGGAAGTGATCTTTCCCAGGCTTCGGAAATGGGAGAACCACTGGCACAGCCCAAGAGGATGGAAAATCACCGGTATGCCAAATCATATTATAAAGATTTAATAAAAAGGTAAAAGAATTGTCAGACAAAAGGCGTAAGGAATATCATCTGGACCCGGAGAAGAGTCATGACACTGGGACAAAGCCTGGCAAAGTATTCTGCAAAGAGGTCAGCGACAGTCTTAGGATCTGCCACCGTTTACCCAGCAGACAACAAGACTGGCGGGGAAGGTGTAGAATAATTCCTAGCAATTCTGCGGACTTTATTGAATACATCCGTAAGAGGGGTGTGAACATTAATGGATGATACACAGGATTTTCAAGTGGTTCTTTGTGCCTCCCTTAAAACAAGACGGGCCCGAGCACGGCAGCGTCGGAAGGCGTCCAGACACTTCGGGTCCCCACGATGTCGCCGGAGACGAGAGAAAGCCTCCCTTTTCTCTCTCACAGCGTTGGTGTATGCTGCATTCCACCAAGAGACGGGACGCTTAATAAAGCGACCAGACGTCCTAAAGATTGTCTGAAGCGCTGCTGAACGTAAAAAATCAGTAAAATAATCAACAGCCTAAGAACAAGTATCAGAGTCAACCAACGGACGGATAAAAGAGCAAAGTTCAGTGAATTGTGGCCAATCTGCCTTTTGTAAAACCCAGCGTGGGGGGCGGGACTGTGGTTCAGATTCCACAGATTATATTAAAATTGGAAAGTGGTCGCTGCCATGTAAATCAGGTAGGACACGACAGTTAAAATCAAGAAAGAATTAGATGTGCAGAGGGAAAGATCGAGAGTTGTTAAAGTCCCAGTTGGGCTGTGAAAATGTGTAACGTTTCCAGAATTTAAAACCTCCAATCCCTCATCCTCAACAAAAGAAGCGAGTAAAACCCCACGAGGATTACTAGCACCTTTATCCCACAAAGAGTGACGGCCGTTAAAATCCCCTAACAAGAGGAAAGGCGGAGCTTGGTCGCGCATTAGAGAATCTAGATCTCCCCTGGAGATAGGAATCCGAGGAGGGAGATAGAGACTACAAGTAGTGTAAGATCGTCCCAGAAAGGCTTTAATAGGAACTACTTGAAGGTGTCTTCTCATCAGTTCATTATTCCTAGTCAGGTGAGTCATGGGCAGACCCTTCAAAAGGTTCGCCCTTCCACTGCACCTAAATAGTTCTCTTCAAGCTCCTACAGTGGAACTGTAAAGGGCGTTCGTGCCTCGTCGGGGGATCTTCAAGCTCTATTATCGTAGTTCTCTCCGGCATGTGCATTTGCATGGTAGTGACCACTTTCCGATTTTAATGCAATCTGTGAATTCTGAGTCACAGTCCGGCCCCCCACGCTGGGTTTTAGACAAGGGAGATTGGCCGCGATTCACAGACTTTAGCTCTTTTATCCGTCCGCTGGCAGACTTTTCTACTTATTATGAGGCTGTTGATTATTTTACTGATTTTTTTACGTTCAGCAGCGCTTCAGACAATCCTTAGTACGCCCGGTCGCTTTACTAAGCGTCCCGTTCCTTGGTGGAATGTAGCATGCACCAACGCTGTGAGAGAGAAACGGGCGGCTTTCTCTCGTCTCCGGCGACATCGTGGGGACCCGCAGTGACTGGACGCTTTTCGACGCTGCTGAGCTCGGGCCCGCCGCGTTTTGAAGGAGGCACAAAGAGCCTCTTGGAAAGCCTATATCTCATCCATTAATGATCACACCCCTCTCACGGATGTATTCAATAAAGTTCGCCGAATTGCTGGGAAGTATTCTGCGCCTTCCCCGCCAGTCTTGTTGTCTGCTGGGCAAACGGTGGCAGATCTTAAGACTGTCGCCGATCTCTTTGGGGAGCACTTTACCAGTGTTTCCCGGAAGTATCCTCCAGCCCCAGGCGCACGTCACCACCAGAGAATGGAATCTCTCGGCGTCAACTTTTCTTCCACGGGAGGGGAATCTTATAATGTCCCTTTCTCTGTCTCTGAGTTGCAGACCGCTTTGTCCCAGTGTCATGACGCTTCTGGTCCAGATGATATTCCTTATGCCTTCTTGCGCCATATGTCTGACGGTGCTTTTACTCTTTTATTAAATCTTTATAATATGATTTGGGATGCCGGTGATTTTCCATCTTCTTGGGCTGTGGCAGTGGTTCTCCCATTTCCGAAGCCTGGGAAAGATAATCTTCATGTTAGGGTATGAATTGTATATAATTATTTTTTTCCTTGTTTCTACACACAGCCATGAGAAGCGAGACTGATCTTAGCGAAGAGCACATCCTTTCATTTTCATGTGCAAGCACTTCTTATGCTAAGTCAGTATACGTTCCCACAGGCTCAGTGTTGGAACCTCTGGTTGCTGGATTATATATATGTAATTATAACAGCATAGACATATATTTAGTACTATCATATATTTTGTTTCTTTCATTTATGATTAATTAATACTGTAACTATTGTAACCAATGAATTTGTAACTGTTCTTTAATATATGAATCGGTCACCGGTGTCAGTGAGTTTTTGCTGACGAGAGATTGACAAGACGGTGCTACGTTAGTTGGAGTCTGACGAACACACGAGCTGGCCGTTGTGCTTCCCCGGGCGTTTGCCAGGGAGCTGTGGATTGTGTGTGTGTGTGTACAAGACTATCCTTGTGTATTGTAAATAACTTTATTGTTAATATAAGGAAAACCCAAGCTGTGTTTTCGTTAACTCCCCTGAGAAGACAGTGTGAGAGAGTTCCTGAACTAACGACCCTGCTACTCTTGTGCCCTCTTCGTGGTAACATAACATTGACCACAACATTCAGGCTACGAACTACCCTGCATTTGTAAAGTGTTATAAAAGATGGTTAATGTAAGACTCATGTGGTACTTGGAGAGGGAAAACTACTTGTCATCGGTACAGCATGGTTTCCGAAAGATGAGATCTACTACTGATGCTCTTTTATCCCTGGAGTCCTCTATTTGTGAGGCCTTCACTAATCATCACCATCAGGTAACCGTCTTTTTTTTTTTACCAGGAGAAGCCTATGATACAGCTTGGTGTCATGGTATTTTACGTTCCTTGTTCAATTTTGGCCACCGTGGCCAACTTCCTATTTTTATTCAGCAATTTTTATCCAGACGTCTTTTACGGGTTCGAGTGGGGAGCGTTCTGTCTGAGGCTACTGCTCTAAATGATGGTGTCCCACAGGGAAGTATTCTTAGTGTTACACTATTTGCCATCGCCATAAATGGTGTTATAGATACTCTCCCAGATGGCGTTCACAGCTCCTTATATGTGGACGACTTATGTATTTCTTTTGCTTCCGCTAGGTTGCCACTGATCGAGCGCAAGCTCCAACTAGCGATCAATAGGGTGTCCCGTTGGGCGAACATACACGGTTTTCGTTTCTCCACCTGGAAGACTGTAGCCATGCATTTTTGTCGCAACCGTGGTGTCCATCCAGACCCCGATTTATCCCTAGCCAATAGACGCCTCTGATGTGTGGAGGCGAGTCGATATCTTGGCCTTGTGTTTGACAACCGCCTCACCTGGGTTCCCCATTTCCGTTCTCTTAGGGGGGTCTTGCAGGAAGTTATTATCCCTTCTTCGGGTTTTAAGTCACACCTCTTGGGGCGCGGACAGGGAAACTCTATTGCTTCTTCACCGTTCACTTATACTTCCCAAGCTGGAATACGGTTGTGATATCTAATCATCTGTAACGGATGGACGGCTACGCGTGCTCGACTTCGTTCATTATGTTGGGGTCCGTTTGGCTACGGGTGCATTTCGGACATCTCCAATTCCTAGCCTACTAGTGGATGCTGGTTTCTGGCCTCTCGACCTCCGGCGCCAGTCTGCGAACGAAAACGAGACCGTAGTGCCAGTCCAAGGGGGGGTGGGGGGGATGGATTTGCGGTGAGCGTTTCGCCCGAGATAGATGGTGGGCTAGACCAAATAACGAACGAAAACGAGACCGTAGCCCCAGTCCGAAGAGGGGATGGATTTGCGGTGAGCGTTTCGCCCGAGATAGATGGTGGGCTAGACCAAATAATCTGATTGGGCTAGATCATCCAGTGCCCCCCATGTCCCGGTGGGCCCAGAGGGTCGCAACGGACCCCACCATCGCCCGGACTGTGAGCAGGCGGAGCTCAGCCTTTGTTAGCCTTAGGCTCTTTAGAGCCATGAAGGAGGGGATCGCCATGAGACCGCGTCAATTGATGGTAAGTGTGGTGAACACTGGGGTGTGCCCTGTCCTGTCCCTTACCCAGGCTCTAATGTCCCCGACATCGTAGTAGGACCGCTTGAGTTCGTGGGCCCGAGCCAGAAGTCTGCGGTGGAACTGTCGGCGACTATCTGTACGTCGAGCACCACGGCCCCGTTGCGGTCCCAAACTACAACGTCGGGGACACGGACCCCAGCTTGGGTTCTTATATGTTGTTCTTTCAGAACTTGCCAGGCCTTGCTTGTGAGTTGCTGTACTAGAAGAGCAAGGACGCGGTCGTGCCTCCGCGTCCGCTCAGGGCTTAATTTGGGGCAAGTTTGAAGGATGTGGCCTAAGGATTCTAGGCGGCCACATCCTAAATCACACAGGACAGGGGCAGACGGTCTTCCCCGAGACGATCTTAGTCTCGTGTTCACCACGCCAAGGCGGGTTTTCAGAGCATGTATATATGAGGATCCCCTCATGAGTCGTGACCCGTCATCCACCCACTCATGGGTGGGTGGAGACGAGTCACACCCCGAGAGGCCTCGGCCGTCCGCCGACGCATATAGCGCAGCTTTGTTGGAATCAGCAGCCTTTTCTTTCAACTCCTTGGCGGATGGGCTAGGGGGCAAGAGTAGGGACTCTGCTATTCTGGCGACCCTGTCATCAGGACTCTTGGTCAAACGCTCCAGGGCACCCCTTCTTAGGGCCGGCACTTTTCTTGAGAATTCAGGCACCCCCAATCCCCCATGGCCGATCTTTGTGTAAAAGGCCGCATTGGGGGTGTCTTTAGGCAGATGTAATGCTTCCTTCAGGAATGTTCTTATCTCCAGATCAAATTTCTTCAGCGTGCCTTTGGTGGAATGGCCCAATACTCTTTGATATTGGTGTTTTGGCACGATGACATTCTTTAGTGCCCAGAGTTTTTGTTGGGGCTTTAATGGAGCCCTCTGGAGCGTGCCAAGGTCCCGGACTAGGGCCGCCAGAGCCCGCCCTGGCTCGGAGCGGCTCTTGGTCGGTCCCACCTCCAAACCGAGATATTTGTAGGTCTCGCCGGGCGTCAACGCTCTCAGCCTGCTTTCACCGGCTCTATAGATGGAGGGTCAACCAACCACCTCTTCCTCTTTCCGTCCCCCGTTATTGTGAAAGTGGCACATTTATGATGACCCAACTCCAGACCCACCCTCCCGGCCGCAATGACCAGCGGTGTTGAGCCGGCCACACACGTGCAGTTTTAACTAAGACAGTTACAACTGTGCAGTTATAACTGTCAGTTAAAACTGCACGTGTGTGGGTATCTCAGTTGCTCATTTCGTCAGTTCAGCAAAACTGTACAGTTAAACTGAGACAATTGGAAAGGTTCATAATTTTAACTGAAACGAGTAACTGAACTGAGCGTGTGTGGGGATTCGTAACTGTGCAGTTCTCAACTTCTCATTTCTACAGGTGGTAGCGGAGAGTGCAGTTGACATGGCGCGTAAACAAAACCAAGTGATTATTGAATTCATCGATCTCTATCGATCTGAACCTTTCCTGTGGCATCTTAAAAGTGAAGATTATCATGACCGCACAAAGAAAGATGCTGCTTATAGCAAATTGGTAAAGAAGTTGCAGGAACTTGAGCCTACTGCCACCAAGAAGTCTGTCGTAGTGAAAATTGATAGTTTGAGATGTGCTTATCGCAAAGAGAAAAAGAAGGTTGAGGCCTCAAAGAAGTCTGGAGCATCTACAGAGAGCATCTACAAGCCGGTACTTTGGTATTACGACCTGCTTGAATTCCTGCAAGATCAAGATACTCCAAGGACGTCACGTTCAAATCTAGACAATGAAAACGAAGAGGTAAGAGAAACAAGATAACAAATTCATTGTATTCTTATTAGGCCTAATAATATTATATACTAATCAATGCCATATGCCACCCACTTTCAGTTTGTGTTGAGTAGCAGAAAATCAGTTAACATTTAAATCCTGACTTTTGTGGTCGTTATACATACTATGTATATGTTTATATATGCCTATTATGCCCTCAAATTCACTGCACCATCCAATCCCAGGGTGCCTGGAGTTAAATTGGGCATAAGTTATGTTTGTAGGCTAATATATTTTTAAAACCATTTTATGACAAAAATATATTGTACTATGTGTCATTTTGTACCCAACAACTCTAATGTTCTAATCCAAACACAAAACTCTCACTTATACTTTTACATTGGGCTGTGGAAATCACAGTGTGAAAACATGCAGTCTAACCCCTGTAGTCCCTATGTATTATTATAAGACAAAATCTGTTTTACACATTTATTTGTGAGCAAATAACATAAACAAATCAGCCAGTAATAGAAATCTTTATTTGTTTTTTTAAATGTGATTATTTTGCCATGGCACTTTGCCATCATTCATAAAGTAGTTCATGAATTGTTCTCTGACTTCTTTTGCGTCATTTGCAATATTACCACTACGACGATTTAATGGAATCATATTTGATTGTGAACTATCGCAGCCACTAGAACTAACAGATCCATCACAACTACTTTCTTCATACATAAGGTCCACAGGGGCGTATGTACTACATTGTTGATCAATTAAAAAGTTTTGCAATGCACAGGTACCCATTACCACTTTCTCAATATTCTCTGGGTCTAAATTAATTGGGGACTTAAAAATATCAAAGCGTGAAGCAAGTATCCTGAAAACGTTCTCTACAATATGCCTTGCTCGGGATAATCGATAGTTGAAAACCTCTTTTTTGGCTGAATCCAATAACCCCTGCCTGAATGGCTTCATAATATTAGTTCTGAGAGGAAATGCATCGTCAGCAACGAAGACGTATGGAACATGTTTGAAGTTGTCACTGACATCGTCAGGCTGAGGAATGTGTAAAGTCTCGTTCACCAGCTTTTCAAAGAACGATGTATTCTGAAGAACACCACCATCAGAAATCCGTCCATTAGTTCCAAAATCAACCAGTAGGAACTGGTATTTGGCATCAACTATAGCAAGAAGAACCATACTGTGTCTGCATTTGTAATTATAATAATATGATCCAGAGTTATGAGGGGGAATTATGTCAATATGCTTGCCATTCATAGCACCGATGCAATCCCTTTCCATTTCTCTTCTGAGTTGGGAAACTGAAACAATCATGGATAAAACAATGTTAGATAATTTGTATAATTTTGAATTTTTTTTATATTTATAAGTAAAATTTTATATGTTCCTAATTTCTTAATATTGTTAATACATTTTGTGTCTTTCTCAGGAATCTGGTGACCATCCACTCCCAGTTGAAGAAGTGAATTGTGATGCTGAAGACTCTACAATGTCTACATCAACAATTGCGGATGTTCAAGAAGAGCCACAAACTGAACCAAAACAACCACCAATAACCTCTAGGCCTGGTTCTAATAAAAGAAAGAAGACAAATGATGACCTAACATCAGAAGTGTTGACTACAATGCGTGACCACTTCAAGAGACCTAAGGAACAACATGACCGATATAATTTGATAGGAAGCACTATTGCTCTGAGGCTAAAAGCTCTGGATAAACGTGTGGCCCTTGTTGCAGAAAAAAAATCAATGACATACTGTTTGAGGCTGAAATGGGTTATTTAAGCACACCGCCAATGTATCCTTATGCTTCGTCACGAAGCCAGAGTCCTATTAGTACCCCATGTCCCACATCTTCACCGTGTCCAACATATGAGCAATGTTCAGTCACAGACACTTGACAGAAGCGGAACATCATTGTTTTCTCAGGAAAACACAGCATCCTATTTCTTTAGTCAATTTAATCCTAATGTATAAAGGAGTTAGATAACGGAAGTCATATGAGCTGAGAATAAGTGTCACATAATCCTCTTACTTTCCGCACTTTAATCATAATGCGTAAATGAGTAACTTTACAAATTTCTAATTAACTGGGATTAAATGTCACATTGAGGTGTATTTCTTTGAATATCTATGTGAAACCGTTGTGGTAATAGATGGCGTTTGTCAATGATATATGATTATGTTCTCATTTTCCATAATAAAGACAGTAATAAAATACATACCTGCATATACTTCCCCAAAACTTGGTACAAGATGTTACATGATTCTGGGATGATTTTTCCAAGAGATTGAGGTGATATTCTTGTGGAGAATTTGAGACACTCATACGATCGTCCTGTTGCTAGAAACCTCAGTGTAGCAATTAATCTTTCATGTGGCGATATTGCTCTTCTCATTACTGCATCTGTCTTTTTAATGAAAGGAGAAACCAGCGAAAGCAACTTTTGGTACACTGCTTCAGTCATGCGCAAATAATTGTGGAAATCAATTGGTTCTTCACTTAATTCCCTTAGTAATTTAATGTCAGAGCATTTATTTCGCCTTAGTAACCACTTTTTACACCACTGTTTACGCTTTTTAGTTTTCTTTTTTCTGTTTCTTTGTAGCATTACAAAGAAAACACCGAGAGCGGCAAGATCGTACTCCTCGGAATCCATGGTAGAAGAAATGAGGGATTGAACTGTGCGTGTGTGTGCATTTCATCTTTAACTGACGTCAGTTATAACTGTGTCAGTTATACCTGAACAGTTATAACTGTCAGTTAAAACTGTACGTGTGTGGCCGGCCTTGGTTTCGCACCCACCGTCTTCCTGATTATGTCCCTAGTGTGTCAATATTGCGGGACTCGGGTTCCCAGGCGTGTCACTCGACCTAGTCTACCTAAACCTTTTGGCCTTCGAGTCGCAAATCTCATGACGGACTTATCTATCGCCCCCACTCCTGTGTACTCTTTCCGGCTCGCACGAGTTGATTATTGGCAGTTTCTTGTTGTCCCATTATGCCTTCCTGCCATGGATGGCAAAGATTTCCCACCAGCTCTTTCCCACACACGGTTTTTAGAATACTTTTCTAGCCATTCTGATGCCATTCCTGATTTTACTGATGGTCCGATGCAGGTGTTTAGTGTGATTTTTCCTTCCTTCTACCGGACTGGTAGCCTTCCTTCAGTGGCATCTGTTTTTACTGCAGAGTTGTCTGCCATAGTCCTAGCTTTACAGATAAATTTTTACCCACCCTCTTTATATTTTTACAATTTTAGTGATTCTCGCAGTGCTCTTGCTGCTCTCTCCTCTTCTGTTATTTCCCCCAACCCATTGGTTTTATCAGCTTTGGTGTGGCTTTATCTGCTTAACAACAGAGGATATCGCGTTGGGTTCTGCTGGGTCCCTCTTCATGTTGGTGTTCCTGGGAATGAGCAAGCAGATGGCCTTGTCAGAGGCGTCAAGTCGCGCTCCATTCCTTGCTCTTGTACCGTTTAGAGATGTTTTCCAGGGAATTCGTCTAGCGATCGTTGCAAGTTGGCAGAGGAGGTGGCAAACGGGGGTTGTCACCTCGAAAATGGGAGAGATCGCCAATTCCATTTTCCATGACTGGACATACAAGCACATCCGCGATCGCCTCACACAGATTTTATTAGCGCGGCTTCGAATAGATCACACCTTTCGCACGCAAAGTTATCTTCTGACTAGGGATCATCAACCCTACTGTGATGACTGCCTGGTGCCGCTCACTGTGCGGCATCTGCTAGTAAAGTGCCCTAGTGTGATGGACCTATGTCACCGCTACCTCTACCGGTGTTGCGGTAGAGATAGCAGTGTCTATTATCTATCTAAGGTCGTCGGACCAGCGTGTCTGGCACCTGGCCATGATGTTTTTAGATTTTTGGGAGAAGCTGGCCTCCTCCCCAATTTATTTTTTTTATTCCTTTTTTTTAGTGATTATTATTCTATTCTATTATATGTATTTTATGTTTTATTTAATTTTATTGTAGTTTTAATATTTTTAGTTACTTTTAATTGTATTGTTTGTAAATGCTTTTAGTTTGTATAAACTATACAGTTTTAATTGAATTAAAATATCGTGGCGGCGCCATATGACTTCCGCTGTTGCGGCGCCACATATATAAAATCCATTTCCCCTCCACAAGTGCCTCACACAGCGGTCTTCTTAGGAGAAGCTGGCCTCCTCCCCAATCTGTGAATTTTATTTCATTATATATATTTTAATGTTTTCTTTCATTTATTGTTTTTTTTTTTGTTACTTTTAATTTCATTGTTTTTAAATTGCCATTAGTTTTTTTTTATAAACCATGTTTTTTTTTTTGTTTTTTTTTTACATTGTAGCGGAGCCAGATGGCTCTTGCTTTTGCGGAGCCTAAGTTAAAATTCAATCGAATCCAATCAGCGGGGCCATGTTTATGCACATTTTTTTTTTTTTTCAGAACTAAATCTTATTTTAATGTCTAAATACCCAAAAAGTCGTTATAAGACATTTAAACCCTTATAACAAAGAAAAATAATACAAAGAATCAATTTCTGTCCATTCTACAAGCCTAAAGGTGATGACGCAACGCCGTCGACACAAGTAATTCATAGGAGTAAAAATCATAAATTCTATGGGATCTGACGGCCAGAATAGTTACAACGTCATTAGCTATGACACTTTGTGGAATACTGCCCCTGATATTCCTAACTGCATGCCTCCCATCTTCCTGCTACCTCGCTGCACAAGGCTTTTTTTCTTTATCTCACCTCTACTCTGTCCAACTCCCTAACGCAAGATTTAACCAGTACTCTCAATCATTCATACCTTTCTCTGGAGAACCCTGGAACTCCTTACTTACTTCTATATTTCCACCTTCCTACGACTTGACTTCTTTTAAGAGGGAGGTTTCAAGACATTTGTGCCTTTCTCTCGGTTGACTCTATTGACCTGAGAGGGAACTGTCAATTAAGTGGGCCTTTTTTTTTTCTTTTTTTTTTCCTTGGCCACTTTCCCCTTTTGCATACAAAAGAAAAAGAGGTCACAAGAAATTTGCAAGTAATTCCAAGTTTCTTTGCGCATAATATAATAGGCTATTAAAATAGACATATATATATATATATATATATATATATATATATATATATATATATATATATATATATATATATATATATATATATATATATATATATATATATATATATATATATATATATATATATATATATATATATATATATATATATATATATATATATATATATATATATATATATATATATATATATATATATATATATATATATATATATATATATATATATATATATATATATATATATATATATATATATATATATATATATATATATATATATATATATATATATATATATATATATATATATATATATATATATATATATATATATATATATATATATATATATATATATATATATATATATATATATATATATATATATATATATATATATATATATATATATATATATATATATATATATATATATATATATATATATATATATATATATATATATATATATATATATATATATATATATATATATATATATATATATATATATATATATATATATATATATATATATATATATATATATATATATATATATATATATATATATATATATATATATATATATATATATATATATATATATATATATATATATATATATATATATATATATATATATATATATATATATATATATATATATATATATATATATATATATATATATATATATATATATATATATATATATATATATATATATATATATATATATATATATATATATATATATATATATATATATATATATATATATATATATATATATATATATATATATATATATATATATATATATATATATATATATATATATATATATATATATATATATATATATATATATATATATATATATATATATATATATATATATATATATATATATATATATATATATATATATATATATATATATATATATATATATATATATATATATATATATATATATATATATATATATATATATATATATATATATATATATATATATATATATATATATATATATATATATATATATATATATATATATATATATATATATATATATATATATATATATATATATATATATATATATATATATATATATATATATATATATATATATATATATATATATATATATATATATATATATATATATATATATATATATATATATATATATATATATATATATATATATATATATATATATATATATATATATATATATATATATATATATATATATATATATATATATATATATATATATATATATATATATATATATATATATATATATATATATATATATATATATATATATATATATATATATATATATATATATATATATATATATATATATATATATATATATATATATAGCAAATCTTGACTGATTGACAGTCGATATAAATGTTATTGTATTTTCATATTTTTTCCCCCTGTGTTTCTGCTGTAAATTAAAATCAATAGTCTAAAATACGTGTAGTTGTCT
The DNA here is from genome assembly GCF_017591435.1 of Portunus trituberculatus. Taxonomy (NCBI): domain Eukaryota; kingdom Metazoa; phylum Arthropoda; class Malacostraca; order Decapoda; family Portunidae; genus Portunus; species Portunus trituberculatus. The sequence goes on from NC_059259.1 coordinate 1,437,270, forward strand.
TATGTACAACTTAAGAGGAAAAAATCATTCATGAGACATAACCTTCTCACTTCTTTCATCGCATGAAATAAATAGCTTTTAATTTAATTTCAGTTTACTGCAGAGAGAGAGAGAGAGAGAGAGAGAGAGAGAGAGAGAGAGAGACGTACGACATGTTGGGTCGTCGAAGATAGAATATATAAAACCACAAGTGTGTCTCATAACCGATGCCTTACATATACCTTGATCGATGCAGTTGTCAGGATGTTGAGCTCAATTACTTTTGGAAACAAAACGGCGTGTAAGTACTTTCCAATATTATCTGTGGTGAAATAAGGGAGTATATATCATATTAACAGACGATGCATAAATACGTAGATGATTATTCCCTGAAATAAAAACATTATATCATCATTTTATTTATGATGCTAATTGTTTCAGGCTTTATTGATTTAAATCACTTTAATTTTAAATGAGTTATGAAATACAAGTATTATTACCTGTTTGTTGTATCCAAGGCAATATAGTACAAAATATCAGTGTTTCGCGTTAAATATAATGAGAAGTGTGCATATTCTCAAAAAAAAAAAAAAAAGTTTAATCTCTGCCGTGAAACAGTAGGATTCAAGCTTTCACTACCTCATATTTTTTTTTTTCTCTATTGACTGCTTAGTGAACAGAAACAAACATGTAAAACAAACATGTAAAACCTCTAAGCTTCACATCTCTTCACCATTTCTGGTAGGAATGCAACACCTTTAAGCTGTAAAAAAGTTAATTAGTTCACTACTGCAATAATTATACTTATATTCAGAATTTGTTTCCATTTTGTAAAGGTTATTAATAGCATTTTAGTTACATTCTATTACTAATAAAGTAGACAATACGTAATGCATATTATTGAATTGCACAAAAATGCGATGTCCATTATAAAAGGAAAGTAGGTAAACTTAAAAAAACGATTAAAAATTATATACTAAAAAAAGTACTTAAAACTAAACCAATAAAACTTATGATACTTAAGACTATATATAAAACAGCAGAATACCTGATAATTCATTGAAACAATAAAACAAAACATTAACCTTGTAGTAGATTCCCTTTCAATTATTATTATTTTTATTTTTTAAGAACCCGTTCAATTCTGATTTTATTTAATTAATTCTTACTTCTCTCTCTCTCTCTCTCTCTCTCTCTCTCTCTCTCTCTCTCTCTCTATATATATATATATATATATATATATATATATATATATATATATATATATATATATATATATATATATATGTTGGACAGGAAAATTGTTCCATAACTTGCGTTCTGAGACAGGAAATTGCCTTTCCGCCATACATGTGCTGGTGCCAGTGAGAAAGAGTTAATGTTTTTTGTCTGGTGTTTACAGTTCACATTTTTCTTAAAGTGGCACAAAGAAAACAACCAACTTGATACTTTCATAGTAATGGTGTATATATATATATATATATATATATATATATATATATATATATATATATATATATATATATATATCAAATGCGAATTCACATGAGTTCTCATTCGTAATCCTAAGCCACTTGGCTTCGCTTCTCGGAAGTATGGTGTTACATTACCGCCTAATAAAATCTTTGCATCAATATTCATTTTTTTTAAACACGTAATCGTGTTTGGTTAGAATTTCTCAGGACGATTATATCAGTTTATGATACTTAAAACGAGAGATTGTAATATTGTTATTTGTGCCCTTTTGCTAAAATGTTATTTTATGCAATTCATTATCATTATGCCAACAATTTTCTACAAATATGTGTTACGTGAGTATCAAACTTGATGGAGAGTTTGATTCAATGTTAGCGCCATCAACCATGACAAAAGTGTTATTAGGGATCTGTGTTGTGTCCTCCAGTGCCGATAAATATGCATTGTGTCGTGTTTAACCTGATACCGTTCAAGTGAAACAAAGCTACTGTTTACCTTTTGATAAAGTTGTTTTGCTTATCTTAGGTAAATTTTCGATGTTGTTAATCTTGCCTGTATGAACAAACTATGTATTATCGGCATACTGTATTATAACGTTGTCTTTGATATAATACAAAAGATCATTAACTATGAAAAAAAATAAGTAATATATCACATTTACTGGCCGTACAAGTCTTCATACGTACAGACTGTGTTCTCTTACTAAAGTAATTTTTGGAACCAAAAAAGATTAGTACTTAAGTTGATGTATTTTCTCATTAGTATTTAATGGCTCACACTATTGAAAGTCCTTGATATATTTCAAAGTGCCATTAGGAAAATCATCTTGGGGTCTAGATTTCCGTCTGATTTATTAGTCAGAATTAAGATAGTTGTTTGTGTTGATAAAGAGTCCATGAAACCATGCTGTGTATTATCGATAAGATTGTTATTTTCGAGATGTTCAAGGAGTTGTGATAAGACCTTTTTTTTTTCTCTTTTTTTTCTAAACTTTTAGACAAAATTGGAACCAAAAGATGTAGGGCGATAGTTATTAGGCAAGTCGGCATCATCTGATTTTTCTAAAATAGGTACAACGATAGAGTGCTTCCTACAACTAGAATCACACTTGTTACAAAATTAAGATATTGAAAATGCATGTAATATACGCTATAATTACTTTGAGAACATCGCTAATAAATCCAAGTGAAATCCTATCTCAACCATTTGAGTGAGCGTTATTCATGTGCTTTATAGAAAAAAAAATTAATCACTATGTTGGTGTTGGTTGATAATCAATATGCGGTAGTGTATCTTTATCGCTTAAGTGTTGTTATTTATCAAAAGTGTTTTTGAAAAAAAAATGCAACATTCGATACATTTCTATTATTAGGAAGAAGTATCTTGAAATATATCAGGTAGCAACAGCATTGCCTCTATTTACTTCCAGGTCTTTACTATAAGATAAAGATGGTCAACTGCATATCATATTATTTTAGATATTAGATCACATACCGATATACTATAATAGTTAAAGTATCTTTAACCCCTTCATTACCGGGACCCCGCATTTTTACCATAAGTTTTGCTTATGATTAGATGATTTGATTGACATTAGGAAGTCTATGGATGTCAGGAGGTTAATGGCCACAGTCTTCATTGCTCTAAGTTTCTGAAGATGTATAAAATCGCCAAATAGTAAGCAGAAAGAATATGAACATGCGTCTTGGTACTGAAGGGGTTAAACATGTATCTACAACATAAACGTTTTAATAGCAGAATTAAGGTTATATACATGTGTGTGTGTGTGTGTTTCACTGTTTGATCTGCTGCAGTCTCTGGCGAGACAGCCAGACGTTACCCTACGGAACGACCTCAGAGCTCATTATTTCCGATCTTCGGATAGGCCTGAGACCAGGCACACACCACACACCGGTACAACAAGGTCACAACTCCTTGATTTACATCCCGTACCTACTCACTGCTAGGTGAACAGGGGCTACACGTGAAAGGAGACACACCCAGTCGGGGAATCGAACCCCGGTCCTCTGGCTTGTGAAGCCAGCGCTCTAACCACTGAGCTACCGGGCGCGCGTGTGTGTGTGTGTGTGTGTGTGTGTGTGTGTGTGTGTGTGTTTAATCTATTGCTAGAAGAAAAAAATACTTCATTCCTCAATTGATAACTCAGTCAGTATGATTTTTTTCTTCTACAGTACGAAATAGATAACAAAGAACCATTAACATATAAAGCCCCGGAAATGAGCTTATTTTCATAACTTAGAAATAAAATTCTGATATTGTTGGGTTGGCAATTGACAATCTCACTAACAAAAGCTTTCTTTGGCATAGACGTTTTTGGTGTCGTAGAGAGCTAAGTATGTTAGCTAATAGACGGTGGCCATTCTGTCGAGTTTTTTTGTAGTCTAAAGGTGTACAATGTTTGGACTATGGCAGGTCACAGCTTAAAGATACGGTGATCTTTTTACTCTTAAAGAAAATTGCACAAAAATTACTTTACGCGTTCATTGTGGATCATTAACCCCTGCAGAGGCGAAATGAAATGTCTGTGCCATATCAGTGGCTTAATATTGAGAGAGTTTGGTAAAACAAGGGACTATATGTTGCTCTATATAATGATTTTAGTTGTATAAAGTCAAGTAACTATAAACAACTACTAAAGTAAAATAACAACAGAAATTACTAGAAGGAGTAAAAACACGATAAATCAGTAGATACATCGCGTATGAGATAACTAGTGTGTACCTCGAGACGATGCTGACCCTCTTTTGAATTAAAACAACCGGAAAACACTGACAACGTGACCGTTTGGGTGCTCTCCTATTGTAGAAATATTTTTTTACGGATGGTCGGCGTTTTGGTTTCTTTATGTCTATCGTAACAGTTGTAAGTCAGTGATCATTAATATGACAAGGAATCATATGAGAATGTATTACTGATTCGGGTTTGTTTGTATTTTCCACATCAAGAAGTAACGGTTATTCGAGCAATTTCTATCTATCAACTGCATGGCGTTAACCATCATTATGTACCACCGGTGGTACATTTCCTACTTTCAATAATCGCCACATATACCACCGGTGGTACATTATTATTAGTTTTTTTTCCCTCTTACTTTTTAACCAATATTTCTAACAAAATAATAGATAAAGTGCAAGCACAAATATTTCAAGTGATAGTTTATTTATTAGTTTCTTCAAAACTATAGCAGTGAAAGATATCGTGCATAGGAAAATTTTTTTTTTTAAATAAGAAACTACTTTTCCTTATAAACACAATGTTCTTTGAATTTCATTTACATTTTCTTACATTCTGCAGCAGAAAAAAAGCAGATCAAAAGTATCAAACAGTACTGTTCGCTCATCAAAGCACAAAAAACGTGAAAAAAATAACTTTGATAGAATAAAATCTATCATCGTTTGCCATGTGAAAGCAAAGTGCTATTAGTACCTATTAGTTTCCCTAACTGTCAAATCAACAACCTCATCAGGACAAAAACCCCTTGTAAACATCAATGGATTGAATATTTCTGTCAGATGATGATGGTAAATTGTAATGTATCTGTTGGCTTGCGTGGCAGGCTGTTCATTCATGGTTGCATTATTTGATGAAACACTTGCTGAATCACTTATTCTGCTTGCATCAGATTCATCACTTGACTGCATTTCCTGTGGTGACGATTCATACCTTTATGCCCGTCACACTAATAGGAAGATGACGACATCTTGTCATATCCATAAAACTTATGAGCCTCCATTGAATGGTTGTTTTATGAAGTATAAAACTTAAAATTTATGGCACTGAACCACATTTAGCCTAATGGCTAAAATATTCAACGTGAATGGTATTTGTATCGCCATTTGAATTTTATGACCACCAGTGGCACATGTGGCACTGCTGAAGTCCTCATACTAATGTATCGCCATATGTACCACCTGTGTAACATGACTTTAACAGGTCCAAGAGAATCTATTTGAGGACCCAAATGTATCCCCACCTTATCGCTCCGTTGCTGTCACAGCACTGACTGTTACTGTGTTGTGGTAAACATCATGGCGCTACAAGTGATTTCCAGAACAGGCTAATGGCGGTTAACGTGTTAAAAGAAAAAATCATTATCATCATAATCACCAAAAACAGAAACGTTTGTCAAGTTTATCAATGTAATTTGTAAAACATCTCTAATAAGATTAAATGTATGAGTAAGGGATTTTGGGCAGCATTCAGCACTGCACAGTGATCCATCCATCGTCCGCACCGTCAGGTGTGTTTACATTCACAGATGCTACTTAAAAAGTTTATATATATATATATATATATATATATATATATATATATATATATATATATATATATATATATATATATATATATGCATGCAAACATCCCCAACTAGCCCTTTATCATATCTAAGAACAAAGTAATCAGGAATTGCAATATATTCATCTTTAGCCATTTTTCTCTCAGACATAGGACACAGGTGTTTCTTTCTCGAATAAAAAGATATTTATAGTTTTTATTGCGTAAAAGACTGAGCGTTGATATAATCTATCCTAAGGGTGTTCCTTTTATAGGCAGTTTCATCGGCCATACCTTTTTTGCCAGGATCCTATAGATTATTATAGTGTGGAAAAACACGTGGATTGAGGCCTAACTGAGGGCAGTACAAGCATTTCAATTAACGATCGAATCAACAATTAGTGGTGGTTATTTTCAACACAATTATGACAACTTTTATTTATTTATTTATTTTATTTATATTTTTTATTATTTTTTTCTTTGTGTGTGTATGGGTGTATGTGTAATGGATTGAGATACCCACTGAGGCCAGAAAGGAGTCACTCACTGACGTATAGATGTCTATGTAGCACAGCAGGTAGCACTAAGTAGTTGTGGTGTGTACGATGCAACAACCAGGCAGCGGCTGAACTGAATGGGCACGAGAAGCCTGTGAGGCAGGCTTGGGTCCAAGTACATGTACTCGTACTCATACTCGTACTTAAGTACACAATTTCATGTACTCGTACTTGTACTCTTACTTGGGCTTAAAAATTCTTCTGTACTTGTACTTGTACTCGAGCTCCAGAGTCCAAGTACTCGAGAATTTTTCGAGTACTTTCGCCAACAAACAAAACTGTAGTGTGGTGTTTGACGACCAAGTGGGTGGTGGTGAGGTCAGGGTGGGGGATTAACAAAGGTGTGTCCTAAGCTTGGGGGAGTCAGGTGACACAGGGGGTCTAGACTCTAGAAGGCTGGGATGAGGTGGTGAGTCACTGGTGACAGGCCACGTGAGGCCAGTGATGGTACCCAGGGGAAAAAGGTGGCATCATCAAGTAATCGTACTTGGACTCAAGTACAAAAAAATGTACTTGAACCCAAGCCTGCTGTGAGGCGGGCGTAGGAAACACGCCCATAATGCCAAGCATACAGGCATAATATCTATATAATACATATACACAAAAAAATAAATAATATATTCTTTTTTATGTTATGGCCTAGAGTGCCTATAGGCATACTTGAAGAGTAAATGTGGGAAGCGCTGTTGAGCTTCCGCCCATTACTGGCGCAGGCAATTTTATTTATATTATAATACAATATGATAAAATATCAATAATAATGAACAAATAAATATACATGATGCTATAAACATACAGGAGGAGGTAGCAGACACCTACTGAAACGATAATCTACTCTAATAACATATCAAATGCTTTTCATAGAGCCAGGCACAAAGCTTTGATTTCAAAACTGCCCTCCGACGGTTTCTAGTCTTCTCTTTACGACTCTATCTCAAATTTCCTTTCCGACCGTTCTATTGCAGCCGTGGTAGACGGCAACTGTTCCTCAAGGTTCTGTCCTGTCACCTACTCTCTTTGTTATTCTTTAATGATCTTCTTAACCAAACTTCTTGCCCTATCTAGGGACATATGTCTTTAATCCTCCCTCCAAAAAAATGTCAAATTGTAGGACGATGGAAATACAGAAGTAGGCAAGGAGAAAGATATGAATGATTGAGAATACTTTTCTATTAGAAAGTTAGACAAAATAGGGATGAGAGGAAGAAGAAAACCTTGTGCAGCGAGTAGAGAAGTTAGCATAAAAATAGCGATAAAAGCTAAAAAAAGAGATGCAACATTTTGGCGGTGCGAAAGAGGCTGAAGATGTCAGTAAGAGGAGAGGAGTTGATTAGACGAAAAGCTTTTGATTACATTTTACAGAGTTAGCAGTTGGAGGGACGAGAAAAACTTGTCTCAACCTTCTTACCCTATCCTCAAAATGGAAGATTCTTAAACATCTGTCACTTCACAATCTTCTATCTGATCGCCAGTATGGCTTCCGTCAAGGCAGCTCTGCTGGTGATCTCCCGGCTTTCCTTACTGAGTCTTGGTCATCCTCTTTTAGAGATTTTAGTGAAACCTTAGACATATCAAAAGCTTTTGATAGAGTCTGGCACAAAGTTTTGATTTAAAAAATGCCCTCCTACTGTTTCTATCCCTTCTGCAACTTAATCTTAAATTTCCCTTCTGACTGTTCTACTGCTGCTGTGGTAGACAAACACTCTTCTTTTAAATGTATTAACTGTGGTATCTCTCTGGGTTCTTTACTGTCACCCATTATCTTTGTATTATTCATAAATGATCTTTTTAACCATACTTCTTGCCCTATACTCTCCTACGCTGATGATGGTTTTTGGTTGGTTTTTAAAGTTGGGCGCCGCAACAACTTGGATCATATGGCGCCTCTAAGATTCATTAATGAAAACCATATACGTAGTTAAAAAATAATTATAGATTAAATATATAACAAAACCATATACTTTATAAAAGACTAACAAAATACAATGATATTAAAAGTAACTAAAAACACAACAAAACGAAATAAAACATTAAAATGTAAAAATAAAAAATAAATAAAAATCACAAATTGGGGAGGAGGCCAGCCTCTCCCAAGTACGCTAAAACATCATGGCCTGGAGCCAGACATGCTGAGTCAAGGACTTATGAGAGATGGTAGACACCGCTATCTCTATCGCGACATCGGTAGAGGTAGCGGTGTCTTAAGTCTATCAAACTAGGGCACTCAATTAGCAGGTGCCGCACGGTGAGCGGCACCAGACAGTCATCACAGTATGGTTGAGGGTCACCTTTCAATAGGTATCTTTGTGTAAAGTAAGTGTGGCCAATACGAAGCTGCGTTGATCAAATCTGTGTGCGGCGGTCGCGGATGTGCGTGTATGTCCAGTTGTGGAAAACGGAACTGGTGATCTCTCCCATTTTCGAGGTGGCAACCCCCGTTTGGCACCTCCTCTGCCAACTTGCAACGATCGCCAGACGAATTCCCTGAAAAACATCTCTAAAAGGAATAGAAGCAGGGGATGGAGCGCGACTTGACGTCTCTTTGGCAAGGCAGTCTGCCTGCTCATTCCCAGAAACACAGGGACCCAACAGAACCCAACACGATATCCTCTTCTGGTAAGTAGATAGACCCACTTCAGGGCTGATAAAACCAATGGGTGAAGGGAAATAAAAGAATAGAGAGCAGTAAGAGCACTGCGAGAGTCCCTAAAAATTGTAAAAGACAAAATCGGGAGAGTAAAAATTATCTGTAAAGCTAGGACTATGGCAGACAGCTCCGCAGTAAAAACGGATGCCACTGAAGGAAGACTGCCAGACCGATAAAAAGAGGGGAAAACTACACTAAACCCAACGCCTGCGTCGGATTTCGAACCATCAGTAAAAACAGGGATATCATCAGAATGAGAAGAAAAGTGTTCTAAAAACTGTGTGTGGGACAAAGTTGGTACAAAATTCTTCTTGTCATCCATGGCAGGAGGGCATATTGAGACAAGCGGAAGCTGCCAATAACCAACTCGTGGGAGCCGGAAAGAGTAGACAGGAGTGGGATGGATAGACAAGTCTATCATGAGGTTTGTCACTCGAAGGCCAAAAGGTGTAGGTAGACTCGCTAGAGTGACATACACCTGCGAACGCGAGTCCCGCACTATTGACAGACGAGGGACAGAATCAGGAAGACGGTGGGTGTGAAACCAACACCGGAGCATCGAAGACTGGCGCCGAAGGTCGAGCGGCCACAATCCAGCATCCACTAATAGACTAGGTATTGGAGATGTCCGAAATGCACCCGTAGCCAAGCGGACCCCAGCATGATGCACGGAGTCAAGCACGTGTAGCCATGCATCAGTTGCAGATGAGTAGATCTCACAGCCGTATTCCAGCTTTGGAAGTATAAGTGTACGGTGCAGAAGCAGCAGAGTGTCCCTGTCCAAGAGGAGTGACTTGAAAACCGAAGAAGGGATAGTGCCGTCATGCAAGACGCTTTAAGAGAACGGAAATGGGGAACCCAAGTAAAACGGTTGTCAAACAATAGGCCAAGATATCGAGTTGCCTCCACACATGAGTTGCGTCTATTGGCTAAATATAAATCAGGGTCTGGATGTGCACCACGGTTGCGACAAAAAAGCACGGCTACGGTCTTCGAGGTGGAGAATCGAAAACCGTTCATGTTGGCCCAACCGGACACCCTATTGATAGCCAGTTGGAGCTTGCGTTCAATCAGTGACATCCTAGCGGCAGCGAAAGAGATACACAAGTCGTCCACATATAAGAAGCTGTGAACGCCATTCGGTAGAGTATCTATAACACCATTTATGGCAACAGCGAAAAGCCTAACACTAAGAATACTTCACTGTGGGGACACCGTCATTTAGAGCAGTAGCATCGGAGAGAACACTCCCCACTCGAACCCGTAAAAGACTAGATAAAAACTGCTGAATAAAAATAGGAAGGTGGCCACGGAGGCCAAAATTATACAAGGAACGTAAAATGCCATGACACCAAGCTGTGTCGTAAGCCGCCGTGGTACAGTGGAACCATACGTGCTTTGGGATCCTAGAGGTCTCCAAGCGCACAGGTCCGAATCCTGTCCACGGTCTGAGTGTAGGTTGGGTTTCCTCACTCGGGGCAACGGTTTCCTAGCGGGTGGGCTTTAAGATAGGAGGTACCCTAAAAAGTATCCCCTTTAGCCCATAAATTCCCGTGAAAAAGCCCACATGGTATAAAAAAAAAAAATAAATAAATAAATAAATAAATAAAAAAAACGGTTACCTGGTGGTGGTGATTAGCGAAAGCCTCACAAATAGAAGACTCCAGGGATAGAAGAGCATCAGTAGTAAACCTCATTTTTCAGAAACCATACTGTACAGATGACAAGTAGTTCCCTCTCTCCAAGTACCACATAGGCTAAGCCTTACATTTACCATCTTTACCAACACTACAGATACAGAATGTCAGAGATATAGGACGATAGTTCGTAGCTTGGAGGTGATCTTTCCCAGGCTTCGGAAATGGGAGAACCACTGCGACAGCCCAAGAGGATGGAAAATCACCGGTATGCTAAATCATATTATAAAGATTTAATAAAATGGTAAAAACACGGACATGTGGCGCAAGAAGGCATAAGGAATATCATCTGGGCCAGGAGAAGAGTCGTGACACTGGGACAACGCAGTTCGCAACTCGGAGGCAGAGAAGGGGATATTATAAGACTCCACTCCAGTGGAAGAAAAATTTATGCCGAGAGATTCCATTCTCTGGCGGTGACGTGCGCCCGGGGCTGCGGGATGCCTCCGGGAAACACTGGCAAAGTGCTCCGCGAAGAGGTCGGCGACAGTTCTAGGGTCTGCCACCGTCCGCCCAGCAGACAACAAAACTGGTGGGGAAGGAGCAGAATACTTCCCAGCAATTCGGCGGACTTTGTTGAAGACATCCGTAAGTAGGGTGCGGGCGTTAATGGAAGAGACATAGGCTTTCCAAGAAGTTCTTTGTGCCTCTTTCAAAACGCGGCGGGCCCGAGCTAGGCAGCGCCAAAAAGCTTCCAGACACTGCGGGTCCCACGATGTCGCCGGAGACGAGAGAAAGCTGCCCGTTTCTCTTTCACAGCGTTAGTGCATGCTGCGTTCCACCAAGGAACGGGACGCTTAGTAAAGCGACCGGACGTCCTAGGGATTGTCTGAAGCGCTACTGAATGTAAAAATCGGTAAAATAATCAACAGCCTCAGCACAAGTAGAAAAGTCAGCCAGCGGACGGATAAAAGAGCTAAGGTCTGTGAATCGAGGCCAATCTGCCTTGTCTAAAACCCAGCGTGGGGCCGGGACTGTGGCTCAGAGTTCACAGATTGTAATAAAATCGGAAAGTGGTCACTACCGTGTAAATCCGGTAGGACCCGCCAATTAAAATCAAGGAAAGAATTAGATGTACACAGAGAAAGATCGATAGCTGTAAAAGTCCCAGTAGGACTGTGGAAATGTGTAACATCCCCAGAATTTAAAACCTCCAATCCCTCATCCTCAATAAAAGAACCGATTAAAACCCCACGAGGATTACTAGCACCTTCATCCCACAATGGGTGACGGCCGTTAAAATCTCCCAACAAGAGGAAAGGCGGAATCAGCTGACGCACCAGGCCGTCAAGCTCACCCCTGGAGACAGGAAGCCGAGGAAGGAGATATAAACTGCAAATAGTGTAGGATCGTCCCATAAAAACCTTAACAGCAACCACCTGAAGGGAGAGTTGAGTTGCAAGGGGACAACAGGTATGTCTTGACGGACTAGGATAGCTGTGCCACCGTGGTGGCCCTGTTCGGGGAAAGGAGTGCTAAAAAAGGCACGATAGCCAGGAGGACTAGAATAAGTACTATCACCTAGCATAGTCTCTTGTAGAGCTACACAGGCTGGAGAGAACTCCGACAGTAAAGCTCGGAGTTCCCCCCACGAGGCGCGAAGGCCTCTACAGTTCCACTGTAGAAGCTTGAAGATGACTATTTAGGTGCAGTGGACGGCGAGCCTTTTGAAGGCTGCCCGTGACTCACCTGACTAGAAATAATCAACGACGAGAAGACACCGGGAGTTGAGATGTGCCGGGTCGTTGGACCGCAGCCTTTCGGCCTACCGGTGAGTGATGCGAACCATCATCACTCCTACCGGTCATCGGAGGACGAGGGTCAGGCTGGACTGCACTTTTTGACACAGCGGGTCCACGAGGGACGGCTGTGACAATATCATCGGACGTCTCCATGCTAAGACCGTCCTCATCACAAGAAGCCCGATCTGAGACGGAGGGCGTCACAGAAGGCTGGACAGAAACAACTGGAGCTACCATTGCAGAACGGTCCCTGGAGGACTCACGATCATGTACACCGGGAGAAACCTTAGATTGTTTAGGCTGAGCTAAATCTATCGACTCCGCAGAGCCGCGGTGCCGTTTGGTCAGGCCCTTCAAAGGCTTAGGCGTTACAGGTGGCAAATGGACATCCACTACATGGGTAACTTTGGTCAAGTCCGTATTATTCTTGTCATTTCTAAGAGATGACTCAACCGAGTCATCGGACAAAAGGGCAAACCTATTGGCCAAATGAACAGGACCACCCGCCCCAACAGAGCGAGAGGTAGCAGAAGTTGTCGTCTTCGGTCCGGCAGACTCAGCTGAAGAGCGAGCGGCCAATGAAGCATAGGATGTCGCACCAGTACCATCCTTCTGGCGGTACAGGAGTTCGCGTCGGCACTACCAAGGCTGATGAATTGGCTGTTAGCAAGCTGTAAAATGTCCTGCTCCAGGCGATACCTGGGGCATTGCCTGGAACGTACCTGGTGAGCATCACGGCAATGGAAACAGTAAGCAGCAGCATTGCAATGCTTCTCAGAGTGTTAATCTAATGCAGAGCAATTACCACATCGAGAAGCTTCCTTACAGGAGCTTTTATCGTAACCGTACCCATAACAAGAGAAACACTGAAGAGGGCGAGAAACAAAACGCCTCACCCTAAGATTGATAGAACCGATATGAACACGGTCTGGGGGTGTGGAACCAAAAGAAGGTGAGAAGGTCCATGTTGGTAGAGTTCCTCATCTAAGTAACCTTCTGGACTGAGTTAGGACACATAGCCACTATTCGTAAAGATCCTGACTGTACACACAACCTTTACTATAATTAAAAGTAGGATGAGCCTTCACGGTCTCAAAAATACTGTCAGTAGGGCATGGGAGATGTTGTAACATCCTCGCCTGCGTAATATCTTTAGCTCGCACGAGCACCCCCTTCCCGTACTTCTTCAGATTCCCCTCAGGAATTGTGCCGATTTCTTTGGTAAGATACTGGGAGGCATGGATGAAATTACCACGCCCATTTCTATTGTACGCCACAAACCAACGAGGCGGCGGGATCTGGCGGACTTCAGGAACTGATTTCTCTGAATGGTGGTCAAAAAGATTTGGGATGTAGTCCGTGTCACTGTCCGAAAGATTGCGAGAGTGAAGAAGTTATGTCTTAAAGCCAGATCCAGCAAGTGGCAGGGATGCTACATGTTCTACAGCCAAACGGGCTTCATCGCATGACAGAAACGTTACATAGCAGCGGTTAGACGGAAAGTCCTTATCGTAAACATGTCGAATACGGAGAACCGTGCCATATACCTTGAGAAGGGAGTGCAAGGCTTTCTGTTATCTCCCGCCATGGATGGCAAGAAGGATTTTCTGCCAGTTCTGTCCCACACACGGTTTTTAGAACACTTTTTTATCCATTCTGATGATATCCCCGTTTTTACTGGTGGTTCCAAATCCGACGCAGGCGTTGTGTTTAGTGTGGTTTTCCCCTCTTTTTATCGGTGTGGCAGCCTTCCTTCAGTGGCGCTACTGCTACCTCTACCGGTGTCGCGGTAGCGATAGCGTGTCTACTATCTCTCAAAGGTGCTTGGTCCAGCATGTCTGGCCCCAGGCCATGACGTGTACAGGTACCTGGGAGAAGCTGGGCTTCTCCCGAATGTGTGAATTTTATTTCATTTTATTAAATGTATTTTTAATGTTTTATTTAACTATTGTAATTTTAGTTTTTTTTTTTGTTACCTTTTTTCTTATTGTTTTTAATTGTTTTTAATTTTTCATCAATATTGTCTTGATTAATATATTGTAGAGGCGCTACATGACCTATGTAGTTGCGGCGCCTAAAATTAAAACCATCCATCCACTGTCAGCCTACGTAGGAACCATTTAGTCTGGCCCCTCACTGGCGACTTTACTAGCATGGGTAGCCCTCTCCCCCTCGAAAGGGCAGAGCAGGGGCCTACGCCCCCTCTAGCCTAGCTTGCCAGGTCACAGGGGCACGCAAGCTCCCCCACCACCACAAGGCGGTTCCCATCTGGGGGGGGTTTCTACGCTGATGATACCCCCATACATCTTTCCAAGTCCTTTTAGAGGTGGCCAAACCTTCAGGAAGTAAACAGATCACGCAATTACGCCACAGAACGCCTGACTTTCGATCTTTCTAAGATTTCTGATTAGGACAGATATAACTTGGTAGTGTTCAATGGCTCGAAAACTCAATTTCTCCATCTATCAACTCGATACAACCTTCCAGACAGCTATATCTTCTTCATTGACATTCAACTGTTTCCCTCTTCTGCACTGAATATCCCCGGTATGTCCTTTGCTCATAATCTAAACTGGAAATTTCAAATATCTTTGCTAAGACAGCTAATATGAAGTTCGGCATTCTGAGGTGTCTCCGCCAGTTTTTCTCACCCCTCCTACTGGTAACTTTGTACAAGGGCCTTTTCTGCCCTTGTATGGAGTACTCTTCGCATATTTAGGGGGTTTTCGTCTCATCAACTGTTCCCCTCATACTGACTGTCTTCAGATTCTTTCTCGCCGCCGGAATGCGACATCCCTTGCTATTTTTTATTGCTATTTTCATGCTAACTTTTTTTTTATGTTCTGGCCTATAGCGCCCGTAGGCATACTTGAGTATTTGTGGGTAGCGCTGTTTAGCTTCTGCCCATTAGTGGCGCAGGCAATTCTATTTTTAGTGGTACCCATATTAGGGCCCATATCCTCACCCAAGCGCATCTTTGGTGTAACCACGTAGAACATAGGTTCCGTGGTGACATGTGCGTAACTTTAAACCACTCGACAAATGGCATAGCTTCAAAGCAGTATGTGGTGGGATTGGAACCTACACGTGACGTCAGCCCGATTCCACGTTCACCGCCTTATCGACTACGCCACCGCCTCCCTAACTGCGTTACTGATCTTGCTAACTGGCTGCCTTCCCTTCTCCTGTGGCCTCACTGTCCAAGGCTTTCTTCTTCCTCTCCCCTCTCCTCTCTTCTTCCTCTCCCCTCTGTTAACTCTCGAATGCAACAGTTAACTAGTACCCGCAATCATTCATAACTTTTTCTAGTAAACGCTGGAACTCCCTGCCTGCTTCAGTATTTTAATCTTCCTACGACTTACCATTTTTTAAGAGAGAGGTTTCTAGACATTTGTCCTAAAATTTGGCTAACTCTCTCACTCTTTTAGGGAACTGGTAATCAAGTGGCCCTATTTTTTTTCCCCTTTGGCCAATTTCTCTCTCGCATATATATATATATATATATATATATATATATATATATATATATATATATATATATATATATATATATATATATGTATATATATATATATATATATATATATATATATATATATATATATATATATATATATATATATACTAGGAAATACGCTCATTGAAATAGTAACAGAATCATTAACTGACTGAAAATATTAGCTCACAAGTAGAGAGGGAGAGAGAGAGAGAGGGAGAGATAATAATGTTGATGATGATAGTAATGATGATGATAATAATAATAGTGATAATAATAATAATAATAATAATAATAATAATAATTATTATTATTATTATTATTATTATTATTATTATTATTATCATTATTATTATTATTATTATTATTATCATTATCATTAATGATAATATTAATAATAATAATAATAATAATAATAATAAAATTAATCTATTCTTAAAACTATGCATTATTCTACAGAATTTGCGGGTGTTCAAATCTGGAAATGATGGAGACTCGGCCATCCATCATAAAGACATGTGTGGTAGAGCGCATGTTGTTCATGTGGATGTGGACAAATGGCCAATCGGTGAGGTGCATTGCGAAGCAGACAGGCAGGAGTCCGACCACGGTGCGGAGATGGGTGAAGCGTCTGCAAAGAGAAAAATTTCAATGCAATGCAGATTACATCTCAAATCATCTTACGTCAATATTAAAAGGAAGTGAATTATTTGGGAGCTGTTCAGCATTTTCATGCAATAACCATCAGCTGAGTTACTATCAGGATTTCATGAAGCCACCAGCTGCAAGACATGTCCAAGTATCACATGTGCAAAGTTTTCCATTGGTTCATCTAGACTTCTACAACGCCGCTAGTTCACACAGTTCCAATGCATTGTTTCCAACAATGTCTCTACTAGGTGTGTGAAACGAATTCCTGCCGGTATAGAAATAATGTAGCATATAAAATGTTAGGAATTTTTTATACTGATACTTGAGATTACGCAGTTATTCCTTATTGGCGTAAGCTTTAAACAACAATTAGATGTACAACAAGCTTTAAATAATAAATGTAAAAAAACAAAAAAATATATTCCATTGCATTCCTAATTTTTGTAGCGGCGGTGCCTCATCTCTTTTCTATCATATCAATTAGTCAGTCAATCTCATTATTATTTAAAGCGTTTTCTTCATCAAAAGCACATCAAAAAACCTTTAACCTTTTGCAATACAATTTTATCATAGATTAGAGCATAGACTCCGAAACATCATATTGACGGGAACAATATGTAATCATTTGTTTCTACAAGACCAGCAATAGTTTTGAGTTTCAGAGTTAAATTTAGAAATGAACGATACTTTAATTACCACCCGTGAGACTGTTATAAAGCCTGATATCGTCACGTATTATGTCAAATATAAACCTTTAATTGTGTTCATCATAATTTTTTCTCTCTCTCTCTCTCTCTCTCTCTCTCTCTCTCTCTCTCTCTCTCTCTCTCTCTCTCTCTCTCTCTCTCAATAGATTCTACTGAATGGTTATAAAAAGGCATAAAAATGAGAGAGAGAGAGAGAGAGAGAGAGAGAGAGAGAGAGAGAGACAGCCTTCTGGAAGTGCCAATTTTCCAAGGAAAGGATCCTGTGATTTCTTCCTTCGACACGTGAGACATGACTAACGTGACGCTTACCAATATAAAAACTCGCATGATAATATATTTCAACCGAGCTCCGGTTATGTTTTGTTTTGTTTTTTCTCCGTCTATAGAGATTATATTGTTGACATCGTTTCACGATGAAACATTTATCAAGTGAAGTATCACGACTTGTCCTGGAAGCTTTTCTTGATTGCAAATAGCTTTTCTCTAATCTTTACTTTGCTTCAGTCATCCAGTGTAATTTTTTTTTTTTTTATTCGATGTGTGAAAAAAAATAGTGTTAACATATTTACATTAATTTCATAAGTAATTAATCTACAAATTATTATATTCTCTTATCAGTTTCCAATATAGGTTGTTATTGATGCTATATGATGATAATAATCTCATTATAATTAATATTGTTGTTATCATTATTATTATTATTATTATTATTATTATTATTATTATTATTATTATTATTAAATATTACTATTTTTATTCCTTTATATATTTCATCGTTATCACTGTTATTTATTTATTTGTTTATTATTTCATTATATACATTATATATATATATATATATATATATATATATATATATATATATATATATATATATATATATAGATAGATAGATAGATAGATAGATAGATAGATAGATAGATAGATAGATAGATAGATAGATATTTGGCTATTTGGAACGAGGTTAAAATATTTACATGCATTAATTCGATTGCAAATTGGTTTCTCTGTTAGAATAATATGACTATGACTATGTTCAGATATCATAATATATAAAATTAACTCATTCTCAAAATTTTTATATGTATCCTTGAAAGACATACCATAAATAATAATACAAATGATTGTACAATATATACTACAACCATTATTTACATAAGTTATTGTTAAACAAGGCGTTTTAAATTCCCAAGTCTTATTTTAAAATATCTCTTCCATCTCTGTCTCACATTGGCATGCTTCTTTCTTTAAAAAAAAAAAAGTATTTCAATCAGGAATTATTGGATATTATGAATTACATATTCGTTTATATACATGATTATGAAAGACATTTTCATAAATAGATAAAAAAATAACAACAAAAAAATATTTAAATATTTTTATAAAATCAAAATCAATAGTTTTTTATGTAAGTGTTCTTCATTTCACATATATTCATAGGATATATATGTGCTATGAGAAATGTATAAATTTTTCTAATTTTGAGAAATCAAACGATGAAGTTGAAACATTTAATGTAATTCAGTTATTGAAGCTGGGTACTTGAAACTCACACCACACGTAGTTTCGTTCATCTACCTTCGTTTGTTATTCTACAGTGGTGCCTTTTATAATTAGTGTAATGATTTTCGGATCAAGTGATTTACTCGAGATTTCCTATATTTCTCAGTCAAAAATAATTATTCTACAGATACACAGTCAGATAATTGTGTGTGTGTGTGTGTGTGTGTGTGTGTGTGTGTGTGTGTATATATATATATATATATATATATATATATATATATATATATATATATATATATATATATATATATATATATATATATATATATATATATATCCCCCAGATGGGAACCGCCTTGTCGTGGTGGGGGCTTGCGTGCCCTGTGACCTGGCGAGCTAGGCTAGAGGGGCTTAGGCCCTGCTCTGCCCTTTCGAGGGGAGAGGGCTACCCATGCTAGTACGGTCGCCAGTGAGGGGCCAGACTAAATGGTTCCTACGTAGGCTGCCAGTGGACCAGCGGAGCCACCCGCTGGAGGGATCGCCCAATAGGGGCTGTCCTGTGCTGGATGGTTGGGTGTCCAGGCTGGGATGCTTTGGGAGGGGGGTCTCAGCTCTGTCGTGGACAAACATTCGTATCATGTGGGGCCTTTTTAAAACGACTGGTCCGCATGGGGACGAGGTACCCCGTCCACGGCAGCCAGCGCTCCTCCCATTGTAGTCCCAGTAGGTGGTTTCCTTGCCCTGGAGCCAATTTTTGTGTAGCTGTTTTTATGGGAAAACACAAAAACATTCAGGTTCTCGTGAGGTGGCTGACCTGGCCCACGAGACGTCATCTTCAGGTCTGAGTAAGGAGGAGGATTCCCCTCCACAAGGGCCTCCCACAGCAGTCTCCTGTTCTGGAAGTTCTTCTGAGGGATGCATTTCTGCTGCATATGACTCTCTTGTAATGGTAAATGTTAATCCATCATTTTCCTATCATGCCTTGCACTCACTTCTCAAGGCGTATGGTACGGTTGTTCGCATTCGACTGGTTTATGATAAGGACTTTCCTTCTAACCGCTGCTATGTAACGTTTATGTCATGTGATGAAGCTCGTTTAGCTTATGAACATGTAGCATCTCTGCCCCTCGCCGGCCATGGCTTTAAAACTGAATTTCTCCAGTCACGTAATATTTCAGACAGTGACATGGATTACATCCCAAATGTTTTTGAAAACTATTTAGAGAATTCAGTTCCAGCAGTCCGCCAGATCCCACCTCCACGTTGGTTTGTGGCGTACTATAGAAATGGGCGTGGAATTTCATCCATGCCTCCCGGTACCTGTCCAAAGAAATCGGCACGATTCCTGAGGGGAATCTGAAAAGTATGGGAAGGGGGTGCTTGTGCGAGCAAAAGATCTTACGCAAGCTAGGATGTTGCAACATCTCCCATGCCCTTCTGACAGCATGTTTGAGACTGTTAAGGCTCATCCCACCTTTAACTATAGCAAAGGTTGTGTTTATAGCCAAGACCTCTATGAATTCCCAGAAGAGGAAATACTAGCAATGTGCCCTAGCTCAGTACAAAAGGTGACTAAGATGAGGAACTCCTCCAACATGGTCCTTCTCACCTTTTTTGGGTCCACCCTTCCTGACCGTGTTAATATCGGTCCTATCAACCTTAGGGTGAGGCGCTTTGTTTCTCGCCCTCTTCAGTGCTTCTCATGCTATGGGTACGGTCACGGGAAAAGCTCGTGTAAGGAAGCTTCCCGATGTGGTAATTGCTCTGCACTCGACTCGCATTCAGAGGAGCATTGCAATGGTGCAGCTTATTGTTTTCATTGTCGTGATGCTCACCAGGTACGTTCCAGGCAATGCCCCAGGTATCGCCTGGAGCAGGACATTCTACAGCTTGCCAATAGTCAGTTTATCAGCCTCGGTAGCGCCCGCCGTGAACTCCTGTACCGCCAGAAGGATGGTACTGGTGCGACATCCTATGCTTCATTGGCCGCTCGCTCTTCGGCTGAGTCTGCCGGTCCGAAGACAACTCCTCCTGCTACCTCTCGCTCTGTTGGGGCGGGTGGTCCTGTTTATCTGGCTAACAGGTTTGCCATTTTGGCTGATGACTCGGTTGAGTCATCTCTTAGAAGTGACGAGAAAAATACGGACTTGACCAAAGTCACCCATGTAGTAGATGTCCATTTGCCACCTGTATCTCCTAAGCCTTTCAAGGGTCTAACTAAACGGCACCGCGGCTCTGCGGAGTCGTTAGATTTAGCTCAGCATAAGCAGTCTAAGTTTCTCCCGGTGCTTATAATCGTGAGTCCTCCAGGGACCGCTCTGCTAGGGTAGCTCCAGTAGTTTCTGTCCAGCCTTCTGTGACGCCCTCCGTCTCAGATCGGGCTTCTTATGATGAGGACGGTCTGAGCATGGAGACGTCCGATGATATTGTCACAGCCGTCCCTCGTGGACCAACTGTATCGGAAAGTGCAGTCCTGCCTGATCCTCGTCCTCCGAGGACCAGTAAAAGTGATGATAGTTCGCATCACCCACCGATAAGCCGAAAGGCTGAGGTCCAACGACCCGGCACATCTCAATTCCCGGTGTCTTCTCGTCGTTTGATTATTTCTAGTCAGGTCAGTCACGGGCAGCCTCAAAAGGCTCGCTCGTCCACTGCACCCAAATAGTCGTCTTCAAGCTTCTACAGTGGAACTGTAGAGGCCTTCGCGCCTCGTGGGGGGAACTCCGAGCTTTGCTGTCGGAGTTCTCTCCAGCCTGTGTAGCTCTACAAGAGACTATGATAGGTGATAGTACTTATTCTAGTCCTCCTGGCTATCGTGCCTTTTTAACACTCCTTTCCCTGACCAGGGCCACCACGGTGGCACAGCTATTCTAGTCCGTCAGGATATACCTGTTATCCCGGTACAACTTAACTCTCCCTTCAGGTGGTTGCTGTTAAGGTCTTTATGGGACGACTGTACACCATCTGCAGTTTATATCTCCTCCTCGGCTTCCTGTCTCCAGGGGTGAGCTTGACGGCCTGGTGCGTCAGCTGACTCCGCCTTTTCTTTTGTTGGGAGATTTTAACGGCCGTCACCCATTGTGGGATGAAGGTGCTAGTAATCCTCGTGGGGTTTTAATCGGTTCTTTTATTGAGGATGAGGGATTGGAGATTTTAAATTCTGGGATGTTACACATTTCCACAGTCCTACTGGGACTTTTACAGCTATCGATCTTTCTCTTTGTACATCTAATTCTTTCCTTGATTTTAATTGGCGAGTCCTACCGGATTTACACGGTAGTGACCACTTTCCGATTTTATTGCAATCTGTGAAATCTGAGCCACAGTCCCGGCCACCACGCTGGGTTTTAGACAAGGCAGATTGGCGTCGATTCACAGACCTTAGCTCTTTTATCCGTCCGCTGGCTGACTTTTCTACTTGTGCTGAGGCTGTTGATTATTTTACCGATTTCTTTTATTTCTTTAGCGCTTCAGACAATCCCTAGGACGTCAGGTCGCTTTACTAAGCGTCCCGTTCCTTGGTGGAACGCAGCATGCACTGCAGCGGTGAAAGAGAAACGGGCAGCTTTTCTCGTCTCCGGCGACATCGTGGGGACCCGCAGTGCCTGGAAGCTTTTCGGCGCTGCCGAGCTCGGGCCCGCCGCATTTTGAAAGAGGCACAAAGAGCCTCGTGGAAAGCCTATGTCTCTTCCATAAACGTCCGCACCCCTCTTACGGATGTCTTCAACAAAGTCCGCCGAATTGCTGGGAAGTATTCTGCTCCTTCCCCACCAATTTTGTTGTCTGCTGGGCGAACGGTGGCAGACCCTAGGAATGTCGCCGACCTCTTCGCGGAGCACTTTGCCAGTGTTTCCCAGAGGCATCCTGCAGCTCCGGGCGCACGTCACCGCCAGAGAATGGAATCTCTCGGCATAAACTTTTCTTCCGCTGGAGGGGAGTCTTATAATGTCCCTTTCTCTGCTTCCGAGTTGCGGACTGCTTTGTCCCAGTGTCACGACTCTTCTCCTGGGCCAGATGATATACCTTATGCCTTCTTGCGCCACATGTCTGACACTGCTTTTAACTTTCTTTTAAATCTTTATAATATGATTTGGCATACCGGTGACTTTCCATCTTCTTGGGCTGTGGCAGTGGTTCTCCCATTTCCGAAGCCTGGGAAAGATAATCTCCAGGCTACGAACTACCGTCCTATATCTTTAACGTCCTGTATTTGTAAAGTGTTAGAAAAGATGGTAAATGTAAGACTCATGTGGTATTTGGAGAGGGGAAGTACTTGTCACCGGTACAGTACGGCTTCCGAAAGATGAGGTCTACTACTGATGCTCTTTTATCCCTAGAGTCTTCCATTTGTGAGGCCTTCGCTAATCACCACCATCAAGTAACAGTCTTTTTGACCTGGAGAAGGCCTACGACACGGCTTGGTGTCATGGCATTTTACAGTCTTTGTTTAATTTTGGCCTTCGTGGCCACCTTCCTATTTTTATCCAGCAGTTTTTATCCAGACGTTTTTACGGGTTCGAGTTGGGAGTGTTCTCCGATGCTACAGCTTTAAATGACGGTGTCCCACAGGAAGTATTCTTAGTGTTACGCTATTCGCAGTTGCAATAAATGGTGTTATAGATACTCTACCGGATGGCGTTCACAGTTCTTTATATGTGGACGACTTGTGCATCTCTTTGCTGCTGCTAGGATGTCACTGATTGAGCGCAAGCTCCAACTGGCGATCAATAGGGTGTCCAGTTGGGCCAACATGAACGGTTTTCGATTCTCCACCTCGAAGACCGTAGCCATGCATTTTGTCGCAACCGTGGTGTCCATCCAGACCCGGATTTATACCTCGCCAATAGACGCCTCTCATGCGTGGAGGCGACTCGATATCTTGGCCTTTATTTGACAACCGTCTCACCTGGGTTCCCCATTTCCGTTCTCTTAAGGCGTCTTGTCGGCAGGCACTATCCCTTCTTCGGGTTTTAAGTCACACCTCTTGGGGTGCGGACAGGGACACGTTGCTGTTGCTTCACCGTACACTCATACTTCCGAAGCTGGAATACGGCTGTGAGATCTACTCATCCGCAACAGATGCACGACTACGCTCGCTTGACCCCGTGCATCATGCTGGGGTCCGCTTGGCTACGGGTGCATTTCGGACATCTCCAATACCTAGCCTTCTAGTGGATGCTGGTTTCTGGCCGCTCGACCTCCGGCGCCAGTCTTCGATGCTCCGGTGTTGGTTTCGCACCCACCGTCTGCCTGATTTTGTCCCCTGTGTGTCAATGTTGCGGGACTCGCGCTCGCAGGCGTATGTCACTCGACCGAGTCTCCCTAAACCTTTTGGCCTACGTGTTGCAAATCTCATGGCAGAGTTATCTATCGACCCCACTCCTGTGTACTCTTTCCGTCTCCCGCGAGTTGGTTATTGGCAGCTTCCTGTTATCTCATTATGCCCTGCCATGGATGGCAAGAAGGATTTTCTGCCAGCTCTGTCCCACACACGGTTTTTAGAACACTTTTTTATGCATTCTGATGATATCCCTGTTTTTACTGATGGCTCCAAATCCGACGCAGGCGTTGGATTTAGTGTGGTTTTCCTCTTTTATCGGTCTGGCAGCCTTCCTTCAGTGGCATCCGTTTTACTGCGGAGCTGTCTGCCATAGTCCTAGCTTTACAAATAATTTTTACTCTACCGGTTTCGTCTTTTACAATTTTTAGTGACTGTCGCAGTGCTCTTACTTCTCTCTTGCACTATATCCTTTAACCCTTTGGTTTTATCAGCCCTGGAGTGGCTATACCTTCTTACACAACGAGGATATC
>NC_059259.1:1466831-1471831 GCF_017591435.1 Portunus trituberculatus
CGGTCGGAAAGGAAACTTGAGAAAAAGTTGCAGGGAGAAGGATAAAACCGTAGGAGGGCAGTTTTGAAATTAAATCTTTGTGCCAGACTCTATCAAAAGCTTTTTGATATGTCTAACTCGACAGCAAAAGTTTCATCGAATTCTCTAAAAGAGGATGGCCAAGACTCAGTAAGGAGCTCCAGAAGATCACCAGTAGAGCGTCCTTGACGGAAGCCATACTGGCGATCAGATAGAAGATTGTGAAGTGATAGATGTTTAAGAATCTTCTTATTGAGGATGAATTAAAAACTTTAGACAAGCAAGTTTGAGGGATTACAACGGTCACGCTTTTTTAGGAACAGGCTGAATGTAGGCAAACTTCCAATAAGAAAAAAAAGGTAGAAGTCGATCGGCATAGTTGAAAGAATAGCCAGACAAAGTGCAAGTATGGAGGTACATTTTGAGAGAATAATAGGAATGACCCCATCATGTTCATAAGCGGTCCAAGGGTTTAGGCCAGATAAGGCATGGAAAACATTATTCCAACATTTATATCTTCAATTTCTTTCAGAGAGCACAAACGTTACTGTAATTGACGCTTTGAACGCAATACTGGAAGCTTCTGACTCGGACATCATTCTGCACTTTAAAGAAGCAGATGTTCAGGTAAGATTAAAGGCCTACAACTACGACCACAACTTTTTTTTTTTTTTTTTTTTAACGAACATTTCTGTCATTTATATATTGACCATTTAATTTCCAAGTTTAGATCTTAATTCTTGAAGATTTCAATGTTCACTACCAGATAAGTCTTGAAATAAAATAGCCAATTGTCATCAACACAATTATACATTTTATAAACTCTGCTTCGATACTCTGGCTTCCAACATCATATTCGATCTAACACATCACCCACGGTCAGGCCTTACCTCTCCACGAGCGGGATCACAAAAGGTTTATCTTTGTCACCACATCCTTAGAATTTACTATTTACATTTCTATTAAGTAATGAGATTTTTAATATCTCACGTAAATAACTGCTATGTGTATTCTTTTTTTGTACTTGCTACTTTCTTTGTCACTCATTAAAAAGCCCTATACTATGTTCATGTTTGGTTGCATGTTCAATTAGTTGTGTACAATGTGCTCAATGAAATATTCCTATTAAGTATTTCCTCTCTCTCTCTCTCTCTCTCTCTCTCTCTCTCTCTCTCTCTCTCTCTCTCTCTCTCTCTCTCTCTCTCTCTCTCTCTCTCTCTATATATATATATATATATATATATATATATATATATATATATATATATATATATATATATATATATATATATATATATATATATATATATATATATATATATATATATATATATATATATATATATATATATATATATATATATATATATATATATATATATATATATATATATATATATATATATATATATATATATATATATATATATATATATATATATATATATATATATATATATATATATATATATATATATATATATATATATATATATATATATATATATATATATATATATATATATATATATATATATATATATATATATATATATATATATATATATATATATATATATATATATATATATATATATATATATATATATATATATATATATATATATATATATATATATATATATATATATATATATATATATATATATATATATATATATATATATATATATATATATATATATATATATATATATATATATATATATATATATATATATATATATATATATATATATATATATATATATATATATATATATATATATATATATATATATATATATATATATATATATATATATATATATATATATATATATATATATATATATATATATATATATATATATATATATATATATATATATATATATATATATATATATATATATATATATATATATATATATATTGTCATGGACACCGTCTTAATCCCGTTTAATTTATTATTTCATTAGGTGCGTAGCCTATGGCCACCCATCGCGGGCCCCTCGGCTGTTCTGCTGAGCAGACAACCCACTCACAGGGTTGCCAGAACGTGCCAAAAATGGCATTTTTTGCCATAAATTTAACATTTTTCGAAAATATGCCTTTTTTCTTTGGCAGTAGTATAATGGTGCCATAAAAATGCCAATCTTTGTCGCAGAGTTGCCATGAAATGCCAAAAATTACAATTGCGTGTATATGACTGGAACCAAAAATCATACCCGTATCGCGTCATTCGCGTATTTTTGGTGTAATGTTTATAACTTTAAGAATGCAACAGGTACGTGCTGCTTCAGAACTTTGGCAAAATTAGTCTTAGATAAGTTATGCCTACCTATTTCAAATGCATATGTTGAGAGAGTTTTTAGTCAGGCTACCCTTGCAAAGACTAAGGTAAGAAATAAGATGGGGCACAAGTTATTAAAAAGCATTTTGATGATTAGATCACACCTGATGTTGAATAATTTTTGTTGCAAGGATTTTGTTGTAACAGAAGAGATGGTAAATAGATTCAATTCAAGTATGTATGCACATGATACAAATGAAGATGATGCTGATACATTTGATGATGTTGAATTAATTTCTGAAATTTTGCAGGAATAAGTGTGTGTGTGTGTGTGTGTGTGTGTGTGTGTGTGTGTGTGTGTGTGTGTGTGTGTGTGTGTGTGTGTGTTAATATCAGCCCAAAACAGTAGCATTATTTTCAATAAAGGATTATCGCTTTTAAACAGGTAAAGTTTTTTTTTTATAATTTGAAAAGATTTAATATTTATTTTAAATAAAGGATTGTAATTTTTTATTTTAATTTTCTCTTTCCCTTGATAAGTGCCATAAACTCTGCCATTTTCGAAAAAAAAATTGCCATAAAATGCCAAAAATCATGAGCACAGCAGCCAATGAAATATTGCGGGACCTGGCAACCCTGCCCACTCACTCCCTCTTCTCGCTTCTCGTTGCGACTTGCGAGCAGGACCCAGTACAGAGTTAGCCTTCAGCGGAGATAGACACCCCTCTCGTCGGTCTGGCACAGTGAGAGAGACGCGTTTTGGCTGGGCTTTCGAAGTCCTCGCTAGTCATTGGTCTGGGAATTGTGCCCTCCTGTCGAGTAGCTGGCTTGCTACTGGGTAGACCCTGGCTGTGTAGAACAACGGGCTTGTTGTTCTGAGAAAGTGTGGCCGGTTGGGGCTGCATTTCTCGTGCGTTCGTCCACTCGGGTGTGGCGACGCGGAGAGACACGCTTTGTCTCGTCCTGTTTGTTTTGTTGGTGGCCGTGGTCACCAGTGTGTTTGGTGGGCGGCTGTGTGCCCCCACCATCTGTTGTGTAGTATCAGTAGTATACTGTTTATAGTACCGGCCAGTCTTCAGCGGAGTTAATACGTACGTTCTCGGGACAGTAAGAGACACGTGTGGCTGGACTGTGCGTTACCAGTACTCATTAGTCATCGGTCTGGGAGTTGTGCCCTCCTGGTGAGTAGCTGGCTTGCAACTGGGTAGACCGTGACTGTTAGAGCAACGGGCTTGTTGCTCTAGGAGAGGTGTAGTAAGTTTGGCTGCATTTCTCGTGCGTTCGTCCACTCGTGCTGGGGGCGCGGAGGAGAGATACACTTTGTCTCGACCTGTTTGTCGTTGTGGTGGCCGTTACGCCGTAGTCACCAGTGGGGTTTGGTGGGCGGCTGTGTGCCCCAACCATCTTTTGTATAGTTTCAGTAGTA
Source organism: Portunus trituberculatus (assembly GCF_017591435.1). Taxonomy (NCBI): domain Eukaryota; kingdom Metazoa; phylum Arthropoda; class Malacostraca; order Decapoda; family Portunidae; genus Portunus; species Portunus trituberculatus. The sequence goes on from NC_059259.1 coordinate 1,470,572, forward strand.
TACTGTATTGTAGTGGTAGTAGCCACGCACACTATTGAATGCTGAGAGGCTTCATGTCGGCCAGTGGTGCGTAGTTGTCGCACCACATCATATATTGTAGTAGATTGTAGGCTAGGGGTGTCAGTCTGACAGGTGTTAGGAAGCACTTGTCGTAATAAGATAGTATAGTAATATACCGCGCGCGTTGTTCCGGTCTGTGAGTTATCACAGTCTGTGGACAAGGCGTGCGGAGAGGCATTAATACTTCATAGAGGAGTGGGTGGAATAGTCCTTGTGGGCGGTTTCTCTAGGGGGTATTAAGGCTTCGCCCTGTTACACATAACATCTACCATTTATAAATTCTACTTGGTTAGGTACAGGAGGAGAAGGAGTTGCTGAGGAGATTCGCTTACAGTGGGGGAAATTATACACTGTTGGCGACCTTGAAAGAACCTGAGGGTTACGGCGGCTGTGAGTTATAGTAGTGGGGACTGTGTTTTATATATATATATATATATATATATATATATATATATATATATATATATATATATATATATATATATATATATATATATATATATATATATATATATATATATATATATATATATATATATATATATATATATATATATATATATATATATATATATATATATATATATATATATATATATATATATATATATATATATATATATATATATATATATATATATATATATATATATATATATATATATATATATATATATATATATATATATATATATATATATATATATATATATATATATATATATATATATATATATATATATATATATATATATATATATATATATATATATATATATATATATATATATATATATATATATATATATATATATATATATATATATATATATATATATATATATATATATATATATATATATATATATATATATATATATATATATATATATATATATATATATATATATATATATATATATATATATATATATATATATATATATATATATATATATATATATATATATATATATATATATATATATATATATATATATATATATATATATATATATATATATATATATATATATATATATATATATATATATATATATATATATATATATATATATATATATATATATATATATATATATATATATATATATATATATATATATATATATATATATATATATATATATATATATATATATATATATATATATATATATATATATATATATATATATA
>NC_059259.1:1474331-1491831 GCF_017591435.1 Portunus trituberculatus
CTCTCTCTCTCTCTCTCTCTCTCTCTCTACAGATTTATCATGTCTATCGTGCAGCCGTACAGTAAACCTGGCAGCGTTCCAGTAGATGTTGCTTCTTGGACACCACAACGAGGCCTCAGCGCTCCTCCAAATCAACTTTTTTCCGAGAAGTTTGAAAAGTTAACCAATTTATCTTTCCATAGTATCATAGATCAGATAATTCCTAAAAGAATTTGTTGTATTTGAAAGTTTAAGTCTAATGAAAGCTTGCCTCTGTAAAAAGTTTGCAAGGAAAAGAAATTTTCCTCCCTCCATCCCAATTCTTTACTCAAAGGCCTCTTATCACCGAGGAGGGGGGGAACTTAAACACCCCTTACGTAACAATACACACACACACACACACACACACACACACACACACACACACACATATATATATATATATATATATATATATATATATATATATATATATATATATATATATATATAATTTTACTATCATTATTTTTATTATTATTATTATTATTATTATTATTATTATTACCATTAATGCTGTTATCATTGCAGTAGTAGTAGTAGTAGTAGTAGTAGTAGTAGTGGTAGTAGTAGTAGCTGTAATAATAGCAGTAGCAGCAATAGTAGTAATAGTAGTAGTAATAGCAGTAGTAATATAGTAGTGAACGGTAAAATTGATTTACACAGAATCAAGTCCAGCAGGAAAGTGTACGTTACCATGGTGGAAGATGCCACACACAAGCCTGCCATGATAAAGGATCGCAACGTACCTGGTGGCCACCGGCTTGTCTTTACAGGATACATGGTCACAGTTCTGGACTATATAGCTCGTGGACTTAATTTTTCGTAAGCATATTAATATGAGATTTTTGTTGGAGAGAGAGAGAGAGAGTGTGTGTGTGTTTCACTGTTTGATCTGCTGCAGTCTCTGACGAGACAGCCAGACGTTACCCTACGGAGCGAGCTCAGAGCTCATTATTTCCGATCTTTGGATAGGCCTGAGACCAGGCACACACCACACACCGGGACAACAAGGTCACAACTCTTGGATTTACATCCCGTACCTACTCACTGCTAGGTGAACAGGGGCTATATAGCTCGTGGACTTAATTTTTCGTAAGCATATATTATAATATGAGATTTTTGTTGGAGAGAGAGAGAGAGTGTGTGTGTGTGTGTTTCACTGTTTGATCTGCTGCAGTCTCTGACGAGACAGCCAGACGTTACCCTACGGAGCGAGCTCAGAGCTCATTATTTCCGATCTTTGGATAGGCCTGAGACCAGGCACACACCACACACCGGGACAACAAGGTCACAACTCTTGGATTTACATCCCGTACCTACTCACTGCTAGGTGAACAGGGGCTACACGTGAAAGGAGACACACCCAAATATCTCCATCCGGCCAGGGAATCGAACCCCGGTCCTCTGGCTTGTGAAGCCAACGCTCTAACCACTGAGCTACCGGGCGTGTGCGTGTGTGTGTGTGTGTATGTGGAGAGATTAGTTTATCTAATGGCATCTTTGTATAACAAATGCTGCACTGCATACATATTTTAAAGCCCTTGTCCTTTGCACCGTAGTGCTACTATTTTTTTGTGAACTGTACATCACTAAAGGCCTAGGGAAGTTAGGTTGTCACCTTCATCGCAAAAGAAATCCAGATTACAGTAGAACAGTGATGTGAGTGGAGTGAATATCTTCATCAGTTGGACTTGCTAAGCTGTATTAGCTGTATTAGGGCTTGCTAAGCTGTGTTAGGAATTATTTAAAGGTATTTGAACTAAATACCTAAATGTATATATTTCAGAGCAAATTCATGATTGGTATTAATAATGGTCATCTATCATTTTTATTTATTTACTTATTCATTATTATTATTATTTTTTTTTTTTTTTTTTTTTCATACGATATCTCAACTGTCAGGTATGGATTCAAGCAGTCACCAGATGGTACTTATGGCGGTAAGAGAACTGACGGTTCATGGACGGGCATGGTGGGCCAGGTTTTTAGAGAGGTATGTGTGTGTGTGTGTGTGTGTGTGTGTGTGTGTGTGTGTGTGTGTGGGTGTGGTAAACGCACCTGACACAAACTGGTATGCCCGAGTTTGAAACTCAGTTCAGGTTAGAAATGGTTGTGTTCGGATTTAAAAGTGTAGTTCCTCTTCGCCTAATCGTGTAAGTCGGAAGTTGTTAGAAAGAAACTCTGAAAAGAAAAGTACACACGGGGTGTCCTGATAATCCCAGTGTGGCAGTATGAAACGTGCGACTCTTTGGGCGAATTGCATTTGCTAATATCGTACAATCACTTGTTTATGACAGTGAGAACCATAATATCTTTGGAGGTGAAGGTTGCATATAAGCAGGCATTATGATATTTTGGATCACTCAACATGATGCCATGTATGAAGTAAGGTTTTATGGTTATTCATTATCATAATGCTCAAAAAGTTTTATTATTGCTAATAACAGTGTATCGTAAATATTAACTATTACAAGACCATTAAGCAACAATGATATCTTTCATAATATATAGAAATGGTAAAGGACTGTTGCTGACGTTCATCGACGTTCAATTGTAGCTAGTTATCATTGCCTTTCTTCATTTGCTATTGCTTAAAGGTAATTTGTCTTTTAGTAATACTAACGATTTTAGTAAGAATTTACAATAGTCTTTTTTTTTTGCCACATATGATCATTTGTCTTCTTAGACATTAACCCTATATTGCATGCATTATGAATTTCAGTTGAAAAAAAAATCATTGTATTAGTTATTGGATATACGATATTAGTAACCACCACATTCCTTTCTTTTATCATTTTTATTTTTTTGTTATAGAGATACTGGTGTGTTGCCCTCAGGCAACATTGTACCACACATGTAAAATAATATTAATTTCCTATGGAAATACAATTTTATCTTTGCTGAAAAAAATATAATTTTCCTTAAAATTATATGACTTGCCATTCTTTGCTAGAAACTTCTTGAACTGTTTATGAGGTAATCTTGAAGAATATGGAATGGTTATTTCAAAGTAATAATATAATTGCACAAGAAATACTAAATTGATCAAGCTCAATAACCTCAAAACTCCAATGGCATCTGTCTTTTGCAACTTAAAAATTCCTACAGATGAAACTGCATAAAGCAGTTAGATTTTGATGGGAAACACAGATTGACTTTGCATTTGCAGCAGAACACCTTGCATATCCCAGAACACCCAGGGTTCTTGCATGGTCCCTTTTTGTTTCCAATTTCTGGAAAATGGCCATATTGATCAGTTCTTAGTAGTTTTGCTGGTATTTTTGCTACTGGACCCCTCTTAGCTTTTGTTTTTTTACAGCTCATCAACATCTGAAGATGGCCTTCCCCTTTTTGTTCCATTAGCTTTTCCTTTCAACAGCAAGCAGTTTGCTACTTTTAGCTTGAGCATCAGAAGAGGAGGTTTCTTTTCTCCTGGAGAAGGAGTCAAATCAATATTTTTGATGTACGAGAGCCAAGTTTGAATTAGCAACATATCAAGGAAGTGCCAAAGAAGTTTGTGGTACCACTTCTTGGACCTCAGAATAATTCTGTAGAGGGATAACATGGAGTCAAGAAGGTCAACCCCACCCATGAATTTATTGTAGATCATGACAATGGAAGGACATTTTATGTCTACATATTTTTTGCCCTTTGAGTCCCATCTTTTGATAATACTTAGAGGTTCTAGAGCAGCAAAGTCACTGAGAAGTGTCACATTGTTGTCATACCACTTTACTACCATCAGTTCTACATCATCCATTTGTCACTTGTTTTAGGTTTGTACCACGTCCAGATCTTTTCATTTCTGCATCAGAGGGCATTTGGCAGCCAGACACACGGTTCAGTCTAACTGTGCTAAGGGAACAGAAACACCTGTTTCCACAGTGTTACTTGCTGAAGAGGGCTGTTGAACCAGTTGTCGAAATATACTTTATGCCATACCCTTCTTGGAATAGGTTGGAGGAGGTCAAGAACAATGTTGCCAGAAGTTTTCAAATCTGGCCTCCTGTATATATTTTGAAGTTGAAAAGTAAGCCATCAATACCTGAAAGAACAAATATCTTGTATCCCCACTTTCCTTCTTTGGGTTATATGTTCTGATACTGGACGTTCCTTTGAAGGAAACAATTTGTTCGTCAATGGAAAGTTTTTCAGCAGGGTTTGTGCTTGAAACTTTAGAGGTTATCATTTCAATTATCGGTCTAATTTTGTAGAACTTGTCTTTACAGCCAGCAGAAAGAGTCCGGTTATCATTACAGTGAATTTTTTTTTATAGTCTCAAATCTTTGAACTATCATAACATCTGCAATTTTAGAGAACCTTAGGTGTGAGCTCCAATACAGTCAAGCTCTTGGAAGCTTTATAATTCTCATTATGAAGAGCATACCAAAAAAAAACTGTTCCAGCTCATGTACAGTCATATTGAGTGGTTTGTTAGGATCGTTTTGGATTGCGTATTTATTAGATTCTTCAACTATTTTTTCTTTGGTACTATCAATCAAATCTTTAAAATATTTTATTGGGCTTTTCACTCCACCATCAGCAGCATAAACTTGACCTAAGAACGTTTTCTCTAGAGATTTTACATCACTTGATTTTTTTTTTTTTTTTTTCCAAATAGATGTTCTAGGTGCTGATTTTCCTTTCTTCGAGGTGCATGGATCTACCTCCTTTTCACTTTCTTCATCATCTGAAACAGCATCGCTTTCTTCATCTCCTGGAGCTTCTGTATCTTTTTCAGGGTCATAATTACCTTCATCATCTTTACTGTCCAAATTTTCGTCCTCTGACTCTTCTGGCAGGCCATCATCATATTGGTTGGTGTTGGTGAGAGATTCATGACTGAAAAAAGAATGTCACTTGAAACATATGTGCAAGATATTTCTATACATTTGTCTATAGTCTGACCGAGCTTAATTTACTGCTATGGGGGGGCGAGGGGAACTCTACAGTTCTGCCACGTTTCCAAAAAATGCGATGTGAAATGGAAGTTATTGGTTTACAAGGCATCGCAAATACCATCAATTCAGATGTATAAAATTTCGACTGTGTATATAGATGGCTGAATCAACAGTAACCATCATATGCATAAAGAACTATATAGTACCATACAAACATGGCATACATATTCAACAGTGTTGCTGATATCAACTGTAGTAACTTATAATGGTACTTAGCGTATGTTTAGGGTGTGTAATAATATCAGCGTTACAGATATAAGATAATGAGCATGGAAAAAAAGAAATAATCTATTATCCAAAGTAAAAAAAAAAATAGTAGAAGTCTTGTGAGTGGCGGCAATACTGATGAACCCAGCCTGGCCAGGCCGAATAGCCTCACCTTGTAGTACCAGATGTTGCTATAATTATAAGATAAAATGCTCACATTTACTGGCTTTTACAGTAATTTCAAGGGTGAGGCATAATCGCATTCATAATTCGTAAGCCAAGCTAATGTGTAGTTTCTATTTTTACAAAATAGTAGGTATATGCCAATACCTAAGTGAAAAAAAAGAAGCATTTTTCACTTGTGAGCGGCAACTCTTCCACACCCAGCTGGTGGCCTTGACACATTGTGGTGGCGACGTGACTGACCTCGTGCCACTCACTTATATATATATATATATATATATATATATATATATATATATATATATATATATATATATATATATATATATATATATATGACTCTCTGCTTACCTTTGATTCTTTAGTAGAGAGAGAGAGAGAGAGAGAGAGAGAGAGAGAGAGAGAGATTAACAGAACAGTAGTGAAAACGTGGCACCACTGTACAGAGACGCTCGCCCCCCCATGGCCGTAAATTAAGGCTGGTCACATTATAGTTATACATTTCAAACAGTTTTTAAGGCTCACTATTCTTGTTCATGGGAGTATATCCTAATTTTAACCTGATTTAACATAGGCTAAACCAGTTTAATGTGTTCAAAACTGATTAGCAACTACTCTACTCTTCTAGACTCTGGAATTATACGTCAGGCCCAGGGTTAGGTTAGGTTAAAGTAAGTGATATTACAGTTCACTTTTGTTGGATTAGGTAATGTTAGGTTAGATATTACATATCGTTTACGAATCTTATGTTAGGCAACGCCAGGTAAGATTAGTGCCCTTAATTGAACGTCCAGGGAAGCTTGTGGGTTTCCATGGTTGGGAGTAAATGCGCTGTAGGTCTGAAAACAAATACGGCATCCGTACATACTGGACATTTCAAACTTTCCGTCTGTCACACCAGGTACAGTCCACTTGGTTGATCTAGCGTTATCTGACAGTCAAATATAAGATACCATCATGGCATTTAGTGTTTACTTAAGTAAGATGAAGTATATATGTTAGTATACGTATATTACGTACTTTGTAACATGTAAATTTCCAGCTGTAAGGCTGCAAGATAGATAAACTATTATTATTATTATTATTATTATTAACACACACACACACACACACACACACACACACACACACACACACACACACACACACACGACCTCATTTTCTTTTCTTCTCTGAAACACAGATATCTGAGGCATCTGACAGTAACCCCTTTTCTGTTCCCTTGTACTTTCTCTAACCTCATTTTCGTTCCAAAGATGCATATTGATTCTGTGAGCGGAACGATTTGACTTGCTATCGTGCCCTTACTTTTGAATCTTCCAAGTTTTTCACCATCTGACTACGACTCAAGAGTCGCACCTAAACTGAATTATCTGTGCTGTCTACCTCTCCACTAACTCTTCTGACTATAAGAAATTCTTTGATTATGTAACATCCCTTTCCTTTTCCCTTCACTAACCATCCTGGTGAAGTGATATCATCTTTGCTATCACCCATGAGGGCCATGACCTAGACCTTGACCGTCTTGGAAAACGCCCTTTTCCTTACTACTAATTCTTCTACTTAGCTGTTATCCTATCTTCTCCGTTAGGCTCCTCCGATCAAAATCTCACTTCTATATCTTGTCCTATTTTTCTAATCCTTCCTGAATATCCCCCCAAAGTGGAGGTTCCTCGAGCGATTAACCTCTGCCAGTTTGGGGGAACCTAAGGAGATTATGCTGATTTTCCTTGGAATGATTACTATTTCATGTTAGAGATCCATCTTTCTGTGTTGAACGCATAAAAGAGGCGATAGTGTCTGGCATGGAGATGTACCTTCCTCACTCTTTCTCGCAAACTAAATATTCAGCAGTCTGAATTAACACAGCCTGTTCTCGTGCTATAAATGAGACAGGTTAACCACAAAAGGTACTTGAGCCTTCCGTCACCTGAATCTCTTGTGCTTTAAATTTCTGCCTTGAATTCTGCCAAGTAAGTTCTTCAACTTGCAAAACACTCCTTTAATAGAAAATATCAAAATCTTTCAAAATCCAACTCCCCTCGAGACTTCTGGCATCTAACCAAGAAAATTCACCAATAATTTATTTTACTTTTCATCTTTCCCTCCTTTATTTCATCGTGATGGCACATCTACCATCACATCAGTCACTAAAGCAGAACTCTTCTTTCGAGCCTTTACTAATAACTCTAACTTGGATGATTCTGAGAGTGTCCCTCCCTCTCCTCCTTCACCTGATTATTCCATGCCTTTCATTAGAATTCTTGCAATGATATTTTCCATGCTCTATCTGGTCTAAACCACAGGAAGGCTTATAGACCTGATGACTCCTTCCTATTGTCCTTAAAAATTGTGCCGACTATTTCTATCCTTCTCTCTGCAACTTTATCTCAAGTTTCCTCTCCGACCATTCTATTGTTGCTGTGGTAGACGGCCATTGTTCTGCTCCAAATTCTATTGACAGTGGTGTTTTTCGGGATTTTGTCCTGTCACCCACTATCTTCCTATTATTCATCAATAATGTTCTAAACAAAATTTCTTCCCCTATCCATTCATATGCTGATGATACCACGCTATACTCTTTTATGGCTTTTCAGAGACGACCAATCCTTCACGAAGTTAACAGATCATGCAGGGGCGCCATAGAACGCCTGACTTCTGATCTCTCTAAAAAGATTTCTGATTGGGGTAAAGAAAACTTAATAGTGTTCAATGCCTCAAAACATCAATTCTTCCATCTATCAACTCGACAGAACCTTCCAGAGGACTATCCCCTCTTCTTCAACAACATCCAACTGTCCCTATCTTCACACTGAATATTTTCTTGATATTATTATTATTATTATTATTATTATTATTATTATTATTATTATTATTATTACCATTATTATTATTTTTATTATTATTACTCTTCTTCTTCTTGATATTATTATTATTATTATTATTATTATTATTATTATTATTATTATTATTATTATTATTATTATTATTATTATTATTATTATTATTATTATTATTATAATTATTATTATTGTTACTACTACTATTGTTGTTGTTGTTATTATTATTATTATTATTATTATTATTATTATTATTATTATTATTATTACTATTATTATTATGAAACAATTTGGATTTCAGTTTAAAGTTTGAATAATGTCAGACAAAATTGTATTTTGTTCTCTTATCTTACAGGAGGCAGATCTGGGCCTGGGTCCTTTCGTTATGACTGCTGCCCGCGCTGGAGATGTGGATTACACTTCTCCCGTTAAAATCCTCGGTGTTAGGATACTTGCTGGCCAAGGTGGATTGGAGGTTGATCCTTGGGCCTTTGTGATGCCCTTGGCTCCCTTGGTGTGGATTGCAGCTTTCGTTTTCCTTGTATTCTTGCCCGCTCTGATTTTCGTTATTTCATTTTGCCTCCCTTTAAGATTGGAAAAGTGGAGCAAATGGGAAAAACTCCAAATCACTTTTCTTAGCATCTTTCTTCAGGAATGTAAGTTGTAGTAATATATTTATTTGAATGCTAGTTAACAGTCATTATATCTTTCAGCTATATTTCATATTTTTCTTCAATTTTCAGAAACAAAAACACACACACACACACACACACACACACACACACACACACACACACACACACATGAAGAGAAAGTGTTTTCTTCATAGTAGGGATAACTAAATTAAAGCCCTAAAAAAATATTTTTTTTTAAATCGAAAAAAGAAAAAAAGAGCCGACGCAAGCTTTTTCGTCCCTTTAAAAGTGGTTTCTAAATGTAAAGGGACGACTTTAAGTGGCCAGAACAGCTTTTTTCTATTCTACTAGCACATTGACTTAATAAAAGTCGCATAACATGAAATATAATTTTTAGAAGTTTCCCATGAGATTCCTTCCTAAGCTTTGTGTGCGGAGGCTAGCACGAGATTGAATTCAAACGAACACATAGCTTGGTCAATAACAAGATATTAACCCATTTAGTACTACGACGCGTTTATGTATTCATTCTGGTTATTATTTGGTGATTTTATACAGCTTCAGAAACTCATGTGGTGGATTAAAATAATGAAGACTGTGGCCATTGATCTTCTGACCTCCATAGACTCTTACCAATGTTAATAAATTATATAATCGTACACAAATCTGAAGGTAAAAATGTGTCCCAGTACTGAAGGGTTAAGGCTTCCTGTCTCCAGGGGTGAGCTTGATGGCCTGGTGCGTCAGCTGACTCCGCCTTTTCTTTTATTGGGAGATTTTAACGTCCGTCACCCATTGTGGGATGAAGGTGCTAGTAATCCTCGTGGGGTTTTAATCGGTTCTTTTATTGAGGATGAGGGATTGGAGGTTTTAAATTCTGGGGATGTTACACATTTCCACAGCCCTACTGGGACTTTTACCGCTATCGATCTTTCTCTGTGTACATCTAATTCTTTCCTTGATTTTAATTGGCGGGTCCTACCGGATTTGCACGGTAGTGACCACTTTCCGATTTTATTAGAATCTGTGAACTCTGAGCCACAGTCCCGGCCCCACGCTGGGTTTTAGACAAGGCAGATTGGCCTCGATTCACAGACCTTAGCTCTTTTATCCGTCCGTTGGCTGACTTTTCTACTTGTGCTGAGGCTGTTGATTATTTTACCGATTTTTTTTTATTTCAGTAGCACTTCAGACAATCCCTAGGACGTCCGGTCGCTTTACTAAGCGTCCCGTTCCTTGGTGGAACGCAGCATGCACTAAAGCTGTGAAAGAAAAACGGGCAGCTTTCTCTCGTCTCCGGCGACATCGTGGGGACCCGCAGTGCCTGGAAGCTTTTCGGCGCTGTCGAGCTCGGGCCCGCCGCGTTTTGAAAGAGGCACAAAGAGCCTCTTGGAAAGCTTATGTATCTTCCATTAATGCCCGCACCCCTCTTACGGATGTCTTTAACAAAGTCCGCCGAATTGCTGGGAAGTATTCTGCTCCTCCCCCACCAGTTTTGTTGTCTGCTGGGCGAACGGTGGCAGACCCTAGGACTGTCGCCGACCTCTTCGCGGAGCACTTTGCCAGTGTTTCCCGGAGGCATCCTGCAGCCCCGGGCGCACGTCACCGCCAGAGAATGGAATCTCTCGGCATAAATTTTTCTTCCGCTGGAGGAGAGTCTTATAATGTCCCTTTCTCTGCTTCCGAGTTGCGGACTGCTTTGTCTCAGTGTCATGACTCTTCTCCTGGTCCAGACGACATTCCTTATGCCTTTTTGCGTCACATGTCTGACCGTGCTTTTAACTTTTTATTAAATCTTTATAATATGATTTGGCATACCGGTGACTTTCCATCTTCTTGGGCTGTGGCAGTGGTTCTCCCATTTCCGAAGCCTGGGAAAGATAATCTTCAGGCTACGAACTATCGTCCTATATCGTTGACGTCCTGCATTTGTAAAGTATTAGAAAAGATGGTTAATGTAAGACTCATGTGGTACTTGGAGAGGGGGAAGTACCTGTCCTCGGTACAGTACGGCTTCCGAAAGATGAGGTCTACTACTGATGCTCTTTTATCCCTAGAGTCTTCTATTTGTGAGGCCTTCGCTAATCACCACCATCAAGTAACAGTGTTTTTTGACCTGGAGAAGGCCTACGACACGGCTTGGTGTCATGGCATTTTACAGTCTTTGTTTAATTTTGGCCTTCGTGGCCACCTTCCTATTTTTATTCAGCAGTTTTTATCCAGACGTCTTTTACGGGTTCGAGTGGGGAGTGTTCTCTCTGAGGCTACTGCTCTAAATGATGGTGTCCCACAGGGAAGTATTCTTAGTGTTACACTATTCGCAATCGCCATTAATGGTGTTATTGATACTCTCCCAGATGGCATTCACAGCTCCTTATATGTTGATGATTTATGTATTTCATTTGCTGCTGCTAGGATGTCACTGATTGAGCGCAAGCTCCAACTGGCGATCAATAGAGTGTCCAGTTGGGCCAACATGAACGGTTTTCGATTCTCCACCTCCAAGACCATAGCCATGCATTTTTGTCGCAACCGTGCTGTCCATCCAGACCCGGATTTATACCTCGCCAATAGACGCCTCTCATGCCTCTCATGGACTTTTATTTGACAACCGTCTCACCTGGGTTCCCCATTTCCGTTCTCTTAAGGCGTCTTGTCGGCAGGCATTATCCCTTCTTCGGGTTTTAAGTCACACCTCTTGGGTTGCGGACAGGGACACGTTGCTGCTGCTTCACCGCACACTCATACTTCCCAAGCTGGAATACGGCTGTGAGATCTACTCATCCGCAACGGATGCACGACTACGCACGCTTGGCTCCGTGCATCATGCTGGGGTCAGCTTGGCTACAGGTGCATTTCGGACATCTCCAATACCTAGCCTTCTATAGTCTGAACGGGCTTAATTTACGCCTATGGTGGGACGAGGGTATCTCTACAGTTCTGCCACGTTTCCAAAAAATGCGATGTGAAATGGAAGTTATTGTTTTACAAGGCATCGCAAACACCATCAATTCAGATGTATAAAATTTCGACTTGTGTATATAGATGGCTGAATCAACAGTAACCATCATATGCATAAAAAAAAACTATATAGTACCATACAAACATGGCATACATATTCAACAGTGTTGCTGATATCAACTGTAGTACCTGATAATGGTACTTAGCGTATGTTTAGGGTGTGTAATAATATCAGCGTTACAGATATAAGATAATGAGCATGGAAAAAAGAAATAATCTATTATCCAAAGTAAGAAAAAAAATAGTAGAAGTCTTGTGAGTGGCGGCAATACTGACGAACCCAGCCTGGCCAGGCCGAATAGCCTCACCTTATAGTACCAGATGTTGTTATAATTATAAGATAGAATGCTCACATTTACTGGCTTTTACAGTAATTTCAAAGGTGAGGCATAATCGCATTCATAATTCGTAAGCCTAGCTAATGTGTAGTTTCTATTTTTACAAAATAGTAGGTATATGCCAATACCTAAGTGAAAGAAAAAAAATCCTTATTCACTTGTGAGCGGTAACTCTTCCACACCCAACTGGTGGCCTTTACACATTGTGGTGGTGACATGACTGACCTCGTGCTACTCACTTATATATATATATATATATATATATATATATATATATATATATATATATATATATATATATATATATATACACAATTATAAATGACTCTCTGCTTACCTTTGATTCTTTAGTAAGAGAGAGAGATTAACAGAACAACAGTAGTGAAAACGTGGCAACACTGTACAAAGACGCTCACCACCCCCTTTGTGGGCGTAAATTAAGGCTGGTCAGACTATAGTGGATGCTGGTTTCTGGCCGCTCGACCTCCGGTGCCAGTCTTCGATGCTCCGGTGTTGGTTTCGCACCCACCGTCTTCCCGATTCTGTCCCTTGTCTGTCAATGTTGCGGGACTCGCGTTCGCAGGCAAATGTCACTCGACCGAGTCTCCCTAAACCTTTTGGCCTTTGAGCTGCAACTCACATGGCGGAGTTATCTATCGACCCCACTCCTGTGTACTTTTTCCGGCTCCCACGAGTCGGTTATTGGCAGCTTCCTGTTATCTCATTATGCCCTGCCATGGATGGCAAGAAGGATTTTCTGCCAGCTCTGTCCCACGCACGGTTTTTAGAACACTTTTCTATGCATTCTGATGATATCCCTATTTTTACTGATGGCTCCAAATCCGACGCAGGCGTTGGATTTAGTGTGGTTTTCCCTTCTTTTTATCGGTCTGGCAGCCTTCCTTCAGTGGCATCCGTCTTTACTGCGGAGCTGTCTGCCATAGTCCTAGCTTTACAAATAATTTTTACTCTACCGGTTTCGTCTTTTACAATTTTTAGTGACTGTCGCAGTGCTCTTACTTCTCTCTCTTGCACTATATCCTTTAACCCTTTGGTTTTATCAGCCCTGGAGTGGCTATACCTTCTTACACAACGAGGATATCGTGTTGGGTTCTGTTGGGTCCCTGGTCACGTTGGTGTTCCAGGGAATGAACACGCAGATCGCCTCGCTAAAGAGGCAGCAAGTCGCGCTCCATCTCCTGCCTCTGTTCCGTTTCGAGATGTCTTTCCTCTAATTCGTGAGGCAGTTGCAGCAATTTGGCAGAGGAGATGGCTAACGGGGTCGCAACCTCGAAAATGGGAGAGATCACTACTTCCTCTATCCCTCACTGGACATACACCCATGTTCGGGATCGACGTTTACAGACTTTATTGGCGCGACTACGTATAGGTCGCACGTACCTTACACAAAGGTACCTGTTGACCAGGGACCCTCAAGCTTACTGTGATGACTGCCTGGGGCCGCTTACCGTGCGGCACCTATTGGTAGAGTGCCCTAGTTTGATAGAGTTACGACACCGCTATCTCTACCGCTCTCGCGGTAGATATAGCGGTGTCTATTATATCTCAAAGGTCCTTGGACCAGAGTGCCTGGCCCAGGGCCATGACGTTTTTAGATTTTTGGTAGAAGCTGGCCTTCTCCCAAAGCTATGAATTTTATTCTTATTTTATTATGTATTTTAATATTTTATTTAGTTTTATTGTCCTTTTTTAGTTTTTAAACTACTTGGCTGTTGCGGCGCCTTTTTTAAAATCCATCCATCCATCCATCTATTAAAGATGGATAATTGAGGTGGTGATAATTACTGCTAGCTGATTTTTTTTTTTTTTTTTTTTCATTAAGCTATACAGGTTAATATAAAAATACAGGCTTATACAACTGATACTTTAATGAAAGGGTAATAACAAAAAAACCTTCAGAGTCAATAATAATTTTATTATACTCTAAAAGCCGTCAGGTGGGATGACAATGCGTGGTGGTGGGAGCGCGTGGTACTTGGGGTGTGGCTGCTGACCACCCTTGTGTTGACTCGGAGCTACGAAGGCAATCTTATGTCACTGTTGGCGGTGAGACACGTCCCGCAGCCCTACCAGAGCCTCAGAGCCATCCTCGACGACCCGCGAGCCGTTATGATATGGCAGAAAGGAAGTTCAAATGTAGAGCTCATCCGGGTATGTTTTAACACAGTGTGTGTGTGTGTGTGTGTGTGTGTGTGTGTGTGTGTGTGTACCTCAATATATATATATATATATATATATATATATATATATATATATATATATATATATATATATATATATATATATATATATATATACCAGGGGCATACATAACTTTTTCCGTGTATATATGCAGACTGCTGAATCAGGCATATTCCGGGAAGTCCATGAAGCAGAGGAGAAAGAGCGTCTGAAATTACTTGCAGTACCTGACTATCCATCGGTGCTGGAAACTGATGTTATTAATGGTCGACACGTCATAATTGACTTGGAAGATAACCTTCTGGCAACCAAGAGTAAACATTTCTCAGTCAAAGGTATTTCTAGATTACACAAACAAGCACACTCCCTCTCTTCTCATTTTCGTTCCAAAGGATGTTGGGTTCGATGTTGCATATAATATGTGCACAGCGACTTGACATGCCTTCAAGCCCACGCTCTTGAATCATCCACCGTCCACCATCTGCCTACCACTCAAAACTCTCTCTGTATCTAGATTTATGTGCTGTCTTTCTCTCCCCTAACTCCTCTGACTGTAAGAAATGGAGCACATTCTGTCTCGATCCCTTCACCTCTGTGCTTGGAGATTTAATGTTCACCACCAGCTTTAGCTTTACTCTCCCTTCACTGATCATCCTGGTAAACTAGTCTTCAACTTTCCTATCATCCATGACCGAGAGCAACTAGTGCAACACCTTACTCGTATTCCTGATCATCTTGGAGATACTTATGTTGTTAACCTATCTTCTCCTTTGGGCTCTTCCGATAACAATTTCATATCTGTATCTTGTCCTATTTCTCCTAGAGGTACCTCATTTCGCCTGTCCCTTGGAATGATTACTGTTTCAGCGTCAGGGACCCATTTTTGTGTGCTGAGCGCATAACAGAGGTGATAGTGTCTTGCGTGAAGGCATACATTCCTGATTCTTTTTTTCTTAACCTTAACTTTCCAAACCTTGATTTCACACAACCTGTTCTCGCAATATATATGATAATAATGAAACATCCGTTGCCGTGCCTGGGTGCATAGGGATGAGAGTCCCATTTACAGGCATATTTATTTTTTTTTTCTACCATCATGGTAGCTATTTATTTAAAAAGCAAAAATAGCAGCAGTTGGCTCCTTCTAGACCTCTTGTCTTTTTGCTGCGTATCCGAGGAATTCGGTTAAGATACATCATACACATATATCTTTGCTTTACAATACTGTTTGAAATTATTAAGTTTGCCACATGCTTGACATTTCTTTTCCTTAGCTGGACACTTATTAAACTCATAATATGTGTTTAATACTACCACATCTAACACGACTATGGGGTTTGTACTCTGTTTGTGTATAAGTATTTGCTTCAGATTCGTTTTGTTTATTGTTACTGTAAGCTCCTTTCTTCACTAGTTTATTATGTTGAACTTTGTTTATTTGTTTATTGCTGCTACCATTCCCTTCTGTGATATTAGCTTCCTAATTGTAGCTTCCATTGTTCTGGCTATCAAGGGTCAAGCTTTTCTCTTGCAAAGTTTTTACTCAAAGCTCTAAAGAATAACACTTTTTTTATGACCTTATCTAATATGTCATCATCAGTGTCATGAAAGTCACAAGTTTCAGCAAGTGTATGCAATCTAGTAATAGCTACAGCTATTATTGATTTCCTTTCTTTCCTGTTTAACTTCTCTGAACGGAACTCTGTAATACCTGATGTTAAACTAATATGAGAAATAATTTTCTAAAGTTGTCAGAACTAACAACAGGGAATCTGGACGATCTATAGAGTACTTCATATTACCTGTATCTCGGGTTGAACAACATATAGAAACAGAACTGTCTTCTGTGCAGCGTTGGTTATAACCATCTTGGTAGCTCGACATTGTCTCTGTTGTGTGTACATTCTAGTAGTGTGTAAATTTTATGACTAAAAGTGTAGGAACATAGAAATGATATGTATAAATAACAGGTACTTAAATCTTTCTTAATATTACCAGATACTCCTTACAACTATGATTAGAAAATGGGATATGTCGTACATTAAAGAAAGTGTAATAAGTGTTAATTAAATATTGTAATGATACACCGCAGGTGGAATCAAATTTTTTTTCTTTTTTTTTTATTTTATCAACTCCTCTCCTCTGAATGAGTCTTCAGCCTCCTTCTCATCGCCGGAATGTTGCATCTTTTACTATCTTCTACCGCTATTTTCATGCTAACTGCCTTTCCGATCTGTATGCCTTCTCTCCTGCGGCCTCGCTACACAAGACTTTCTTCTTTCTCTCACGCAACTTTGTCTAACTTTCTAATGCAAGCGTTAACAAGAACTCTGAACCATTCATACTTTTTTCTGGTAAATTCTGGAACTTGCTTGGTGCTTGTGTATTTCCAACTTCCTATGACTTGACTTCATTTAAGAGGGAGGTTTCAGGACATTTATCCCTTTTTTTTTTTTTTTGTTAATGCTCTCAGACGTTCAAGGATACTAGCATCTATGTGAGCCTTTCTTTTTGTTATACGTTGCTATCGGCTAGCTTTCCCCTCTTACATAAAAAGGATAAATCAATAAAATAAAGGAGTCATAAAGATTTATTGATTTAATCGTCCTGTTGAACTTATTAAAGCCTTCAAGAAGTAAACAGATCACAAAGAGAAAGCACTTTAGATCACTCTAAAATTTGTAATTAGGGAAGAGGATAATTAGTCTTGTTCAATACCTCAAAAACGCAATTTATCAACTCCACACAACCTTCTAAACTATACCATCTTCCTTAAGTATACGCATTTGCCTCCTTTTTCTACACTCAACACCCTTGCTCTGTCCTTTCCTTATCATCTAAACTGGGAATTTCACATTTCATCTCTGGTTTAAACTACTATTATGAAGGTTCTGAGTCTCCACCGACATTTGTCCTCGCCAGCCTCAACTGCTAACTCTAAATAAGGGCCTTACTCGCCCATATTATACACTAGAGTATACTTTACATGTATGGGGATATCCACCTATACTGCTTTTTTTTTTTTTTTTTTTTTTAGATAGGGTGGTATCAAAGGCTTTTCGTTTTATTAACTCCTTTTAGATAAGGTGGAA